>NC_091586.1:14404252-14431752 GCF_042767895.1 Penaeus vannamei
GAACTAGAGGAGGATGGATGTCGGCAAATACTTTGAATGCAGAGCGAATAGGAATAGCGGGATTGGAGGGTGGATGAGGGAGTGGAGTATTCTTTTGGGTCATGTTTAGGAAGTATTGTATGTCTTCAAGAGTTTCTGGAGGGGAGTTGGGTGGGGAGGTCTGAGAAACAAAGGTTTTCTTGTGAGGGGCAGAAGAGGGAATAAATGTCTGAGGAGCAGAGGATGTGGTAGAAGATGGGTTGGAACGTTTAGATTGCTTGGTGCGACAGGTAGAGTGAGAAGGTGGAAGCATCGATGAAGTGGTAGAGATTGGAGTATCTGGATTTAGACTGGAAAAGAAATTTGACGAGGAGAATGGGAGCAGAGATAGGACGGTTCAGGGTAGAGGGAAGAGATACTGAGGGAGTTCCTGAGACATCTCGAGAAAATGGGAGGAGAGCAGAACGAAGTACAGTTTTGGAACGGGTAGCTAGAAAGCAAGTGTGCTTCCAGTCTGACCTCACGTAGTGTAAGGCCTAGTTTGAATCTGAGAACTGCTACGTCAGATTCGAGTTTGTAGGCAAGGTAGCTGCTCCTATAAAATGCATTATGGGAGCCTACACAATTGGCACACGTACATGACTGAGCAGAGCATTTTGAATGGCCATGACTAGGTTGGGCATGTAGAAGGCAGTAGGGTGTGGAGCAAGGTGGTCAAAACGCCATCATTTCTGATATTGACAAGGAAGCGGTCTATATGGTCGGGCAGGGCAGGACACCACCAATATAAACTTCATGGGGGAAGTCATGTCTACAAAATCTAATCTTTGAAATATTGGTGTAGGACTTATGCTGGCCTCTGGGTGGAATATTGTAGTACTGTAGTGACACTGCATCATAGGCAGGCGAGCAGGCCGTTTTCACAGTCTGACCAGTTCTTGTCATAGACAGGACAATCAGCTGGGGAAACGGAAACAATTTTGGTACAAGTATTAAGGAGTGAGGTTCGACAGAAAAACTTTTACAAGTGAAGTCAGGCAGGGTAAATAGCGCTCGACTTTGGGACTCAGTGTAACTGTGATAAGGCGTGAATAACCAGAAAACTGCGGGAGGAGTTTTTGAAGACAGTGCTAGAAGAAAAGGGTATTGTCAGAGTAAGGGGCTATGGTGGGAATCACAAAGAATCGATCGCTCTTGGCTGGGCCAAAAAGAGTATTCAAAAGGTTGCAGTGGTGGAGGTAGCAGAAGGACGAGGGCGAGAAGGAAGATGGGGTGGTGTGGAGTGAGGTAGTATGGGTAGGTGGAAAATAAGGATGAAGAGTAGTAATAAGGGGGGAGGGGGTAGACAATGAAGAAGACTGCGCAGTAGTAGATAAGGGAGAGAATGATGGGAGAGAGGAAGGGGTGTATTCTGAAGGTCGAGTAATGACCTAGGTGGGGGATTCATATTGGATTCAGTTGATAGCGAACTCCAAGGAGAAGGTATAAGTATCAGTGGTTGGAGGCATGGTCAAAGGTGAGGCAGGGGCCAGAAAACCACAGAAATCATACTTAAATAGACTAGTTGAGGCAAGCTTTAATTTCCCTAGTAAGGATAAGAAATCTTCATCATTAGTCATGCTGAGCCTAAAATAAGTGGGGAAAAGAAAAGGTCTACCTCTCAGGGACTCCATATGGAGTAAGGGCTTATGGAGCTAGACAATGGATTAATGTGCCCATGGCTCCATGTCTCCTGGAGGCCGTTCAGGACTGACATAAAGCCAGCCCTTCATTCTGTCACTCTAGGTCTCACACCTTAAAAAGTAGACAGAATGGGATGAAGAAGATAATGAAAAGGAGAGGCGGAGAAGAAAAGACCATGCAAAGTTAGTTGAAACAAGGTCTGAAGTCCTAGGTAGGGGTGATCCCCTATATTGGACCTCAGTCTCTGTATCCTAAGCCCTACGACAACAAACAGCAAGGGATTGGGGTGGAAATAATGTTTAAGGCTATGAAAAAAAAAAAAATCAAATTAGATGTCATTAGAGTTTCATGTCACAGTAAAAATTAATGAATCAAAGTGAAGAAACCGCTGCCTCTGCCAGAAGCGAGGAAAGAGAGAGCTGGCCACGTTAATGCCTCTGAAAGATATAAAAGCGATGGTGCTGATACCACGGTCAACTGATAAAGAAACGTAAACTAGCTAAACCAGAATAATTCAATGTCATAAATGAAACCAATAATCAATTCAGTTACGTTATTAACTAACATACGATCGTGATTCCCAGTGATGGAAAAGTGGGATTTATGTAGAAATGGTAACTCGACGTGTAAGAGTTGCAATCGTATATTGACCCATAGAATAGAACAGCTGGGATTGAGTTTGTTCTTAATCGTATCTATCGTGTGAGATATTAAAAGACCACCCTAATTCTTCATCATTAGAAAAAAAAAAGTAAACACATACTCAGAGCCGAGTTAATAACAAATGTTAACCGTCAACCAACGAACCCGTCTAAACCCAGTTTATTTATTTACATATTTCACTTCATTTTCAAGTAAGGAACAGAACCAAACCACTTTTATTCGACGCCTTTTACCGTCAAACAAATAAATAATCAACTTATTTTGCCCCATGCAATTTTAAATTTGTCCTTTGCTGCCGTACAGACACTAAAGCTGATATACTCAGTTAACACTGTTGGTAACCAGTTTTGTAATGTGGCCGGTAGTTCGGGCAGAGTGCAGACAATCGTGTCTGGCAGGAACAGGCAATCTTGGTAGTGGGGAAGGATCAGCAGACTTCTTGGATAACTTACAGCAAGTTTATTAATGGGAGAGAGTTGCAGCTGGTAGACAGAGACGCTCTGATTTTCGCTCACAGGCGACCCTCTTCATACAAATCTAATAAAAAAGTTGAAAAGTTGGTAAGGTAATTGCGCAATATAAGGAGCAGGAGAGAGAGAAAAGAATGTGTAAACAGAGCAACGTCACGGAGGCGGAGGTCTACAGGCCTGAAATGTATTGAGAAAACGTGTTGCGATAGTCAGAGAAGCGAGGTATAGGCTCAGATATAGGCCTACATTTTTTTTTTGTAGTAATTATGTTAGAGTAGAAGAATGCATAAAAGAATTAAAGGATGTATCTATTATATATCTTACATTCTAATATAGGCCTATGTCTACATATACATTTAAAAGAATTTCTGTAGATATTCTTGCCCGTTTTATGTGATATTTGCATTTCTATACAATGACCTTATTGTGATATATACTTGCAATCCTCGTAATCCTTACAGTCTTTAAAACCAAAACTTTTTTTTTTTTTTTTTTTTTTTTTTTTTTGATAAGATGTGATGACATCTTTTTTCCTGAAGTTACCAGCCTCAACAAGTGAAAAAATTACTATGGTGACTCAGATGGTATACTTTCGGAGTGTACCACTGCTCTGTTACTATCACAGGTAACTGTAGTTACCTGTGATGGTTAAGTGCGTTTGTGAATCTGGCCCCAGAATAACATCATAGCACACAATCTAAGCATACTGCAGTGGAACATCAATGTTTTTTTGTCTCAGAAATGCCATTCTCCACATGATTGTGCATTGAAGCAACACGTTATGCCCTAGGATACACTAATGGGATTCAGTCTGCTTGTAAGGTAACAGTAACGCAGTACTGCTACTTCTCGTATAATACCGGGACAATTCCAGGTCAGTGTCCCTCGGAGATCTGTTCACCTTCCTTTTTACCTTAAATCACCACATGCGAGTACCACCTGGCCACCCCCCACATCGTACATCGGACATGTAGTGGTAGCGGCCAAAGCAGATGAGCGGGGGAGTCCAGGTCACGGCACTCGCATACGTGAGGAAACAAGTTCATTTAATGCTAGGTAAATTATTTACTATAAATCCTCCTGTATATTTGCACAAGTATTTCAGAAATTCAATAGTTCCTATCCAGCAATACTTTTACGCTGAACTTTGTCATCACTAATTAGCCGGGGGAAATCATGAACGATACGCTGCTTGTTTGTTTGTTTATTTTCGTCTTAGACCCTAGCTTACAAGTTTACCCTTCTTGCACCAGTCACTAAAGGATAAAATAAATCAGTGGTGATTTCCCTGTAAAATACATAATGATGGCCGTGACCTTACGTGTAGCAGCGGGGTCCGAACAGGAAGGAGGCGAGACCAGATCTCTCCGGTAATGGTACTACCCCAAAAAGTACCAGGGGGTTATCAGCGCCTACTACAGGGGTATTGTCTACCCCCTCGTAGAGACTCGTGAGTGGCTGCAGTCACGGCTCATGACGTCACTAATGACGGCATGACAAGCCATTAGTATGACGTCACTAGCAGATGCCATACAATTTCTCGACTTGACTGGGCATAGGTGGTAATTTTATTAGCACGTACCTGGCTAAGCCCACGTACGTTGCGCACATGCTTACGGGCGGCACCCCGCATCTCCATCACGAAAGAAAAACATATGAGGACAAAAACTCTTGACAGAAGGATAATAAATAAAACAATATCGGTGCCCGTTTTCCGTTGGGTTCCTTGACTGACTCGTGCCATGGACTTGTCATACCAAAAAAAAGGGGGGGGGGTACCGTGGTAGGACAAGGAGTGGGCGAATAGTCCCACTACATGCTTCTCGGGGTAGCATATCACAACAGGTACTAGAAACTGCTACACTGTGGAGGTGTTGAATCTCTTTGTTGAGATTCATCTGGTTGGGGCCTCCCTCAAGTTGTACAATGTGTATAGTAGACTAGGCTTTAGGGGTCAGATACTAGCAAGGTCTGCACAATTGCTGCACAGGACCTTGTGATAGTAGGGAGATTCAATGCTCACATCTTGTCTCCCTGTGGGAGAGCAGATGCGACAGGCTATCACAAAGTCAAGGTGCTGGAGTCATGCCCAGAGATCACTCTTCTCAACATCAGCCAACGCACATCAAAGGCAGAGTTCTGGATCTCATATTTGCTATTTCAGCTCTGGTGGAGAGAATCATATGGTGTGTCGACGACTGCTGTGAGCGATCTTTTTGTCACAATCATCAACCTCTTGAATGTTTGTCCAGTCCCCATGCTGCCGCATAATCCCAGATAGAAGGTAAATAAGGCCAGTGTCTAGATGCAATGACCCCTCACAGACTGAATATGTAGATGTATTTGAGACCAGACTAGTCAGTGCTATAAGTCAGGCAGCCTTACAGACCATTCCTAAACCTCAATCTTGGATAAGTAGGCTCAAGGTCGCTTGGTACTATGAAAAGATAAAGGAGGTCAACCACAGAATTGACATGTTCAAGAAAAAATTCTAAAGGCAGGGAACCCTAGAAAACCTATTCTAGCTCTCCTGAGGGAGATTCTTAGAAATACTAGGGAACCTAACAAGAGAGCCGGGCAGGTAAATTGGCTGAAAAGGTCTTTTGGATACTAGAAAATACTTAGAACTGTGGCAACATGTCAGACGAGCCACAAACTGCTAAGTCTCCAGGCACACACACATCAAAAGCAAACAGACAAATACTTGAGTTCTTTGCCAGTCTGCCAGCCAGGATGAGGGCAAACCTGGTGGATTGGATATGTTCTCTTTGAGGGAATTAAGAAAAGCATGAAAGTAGTTGTTCCCTAGCCCCAGGCTGTGGTGGGATCTCTGATCCCATCATTTCCTACCTAGGACATTTTTGCAACTCATCAAATAAGGGCTGGGAAACTTTGCTCTTACCCATAGTTGGAAGATGGCTGACATAATGCCCATCCCAAAACTGATGTGGAGGCATCACCCCATTTCTCTCCACAGCTGTTTGGGTAAGATGGAGGAGAGAATGCTATTAAAACATCCCTACATAGCTCGGCATAGTTGCCCAGGTTGGATCCACCAGGTCCACAGTCTAAGCATTGTCTCAAGATCATCCAGACTGAACACAGCTAAGCAGCAGCCATCAGGGAGCCTCGTTGACTCCCCCGTCGATCTCCACCCACCTTCAACACTCAGCCATACCTGTGAGAACTCACACCCACACAAACACTCCCCAAAAAGATAAAGACACCAATGCAAGTGATAGACACATCATTTGCTTCTCAGCCACTGACAGCTTTCAACATGCCCAATATCTTCTTGACCACTCTGCTTGCACAGAAGATCCCTGCTAAGGGGAGAAGTCATCATAAATTGGGTCCCATGACACAAGCCGAAATAGGCATAAGTTTACTCCCAAATCTCATGACCCTTCGGCCAGGTATAGAGCCATAGGTAGACAGCACTCGGATGCCACAGGTTATGAGCCACTGGCACTCCCTGCTACAATCACTAGAAATGCCGAGTTTTCTTAGAATCAGAAAAGCTACCATAATTTAGTATGGCAAATTACTGACACCACTGCCCATGCTAACAAGCATTGCAAGTACTATGGCGAGCCAGATGCTGCCCTGATAAGTATTTGACAGGTGTGAGCAAACTTTCTGATTATGCCTCTTGCTTACACCATGCAGACAGGAGTGCCTACTGGCAATTGGGCCACCACAACACATTCATTAATGAATCAGATGAGACAGCTGATACCACAGTTTGTCCAGTGGCCACCCACTGATAATGGGATGAGGGCTAATGATTATGGGACTAAACTTGTACAATTGCATAAGACAGGAATTCATGTGTGAAGACAAGCTACATGGAGAGGCGTCCATGAATAAGAAAAATATACTCCTAAGAAAAGTTAAATATCTATTATGACCACATTGCACACATCTGTTCTAGCTCCCATCTCTGTATTAACTAGGGAATGGGAATGCTCAGGAGGGGACCTTAATGGAGTCTAGATGTAACACCAGTGGACGTTAAAGAATCTCCTTCAAACGGTAGGAACGGTTCAGATGGCTGAATTCAAAATTTTAGCCATTCACTTCCCAAACATACCAATACCGCCAAGTTCATTTACAACTCAGTTTACTATCGACTTACCTACAGCTCACATTGCCTTTGATTTTGTTATAGAAGATTTGCTGTAGAGGACTTAAGGCTTGAATTCTTGCATGAAAACCCTTAGACAACAAGAGAAAACAGTACCGCGACCGTCACCTGAGAAATCGCACTTGGAACAAGCAGGTGACCAAGATGAACCATCCCAGAGAGAACCCCGAGGTGTGGTACGATTCCCTCCAAACCAGATACGAGAAGCTGCTCAAGGTGAAAAAGTCTGGATCAAGTGCCAAGGAGCACAGTGACTGCAGTATGTTGGTCATTACTCAGCTCAGCTTCCTGCAACCCTCCAAGGCAGACAGGGCCCTCATCTCCATCAAAGAGAAGATAAGCCTACCCACCTCCTCCCCCTGGGCAGTCCCATTGAGGAGGCAGACACACCCAGTCAAGATGACTCCCAGTTTAGCAACAGCACAACTGTGACATCACAGTCAGCCCCAGGAGACATCATCTTGGTACCTGATTCCTCCAGGGGCAGCAGGAAGGAGGTGCAGGAGGACCAGTTCTCCCAGGCAGGTCACATCTGTGATGCTTAAGCTCCCCAATAACCTATACAACCGTGCCTCACGCCAAATTCAAGGCATCTTAGATGAAGCCCTTGAAGAGGGAATGACAGCAGCAGAACTCCCAGCCACCACCACCGCCTCCCAACTGTGCTTTCCAGCACTACAATACCAGCCTCCCAAGCAAATACCTCCCCAGTACCAGCAGTTCACAGCCTCCAACCTCTTTCCCAGCCTGCTTTCCAGTGGCAGCCACACCTTAGCCAGTGGCCCGCACAACAGATTGACTGGGTCGGCATGCAGCCTGTCACAAATCCAACTCTGTGTTAATCCTGCACCTCATAAAACCACAATTAGTTCTTCCTTCAGATGAAACTGAACTGGGGAAGGACCAAGGAGATGGGCAGACAGATGGAGTTAGCAAACTCAGTAAGAGCAAGATATGACAGTTACTTAGTGTTGAAATGTTGATTGTCAGTGTTTGGCCAGTGCTTGTTAGAACTGTTAACATGTAGGCTATGTTATGTTGAAACGGAATTTTAATAAACAATATTATTTTGATGTATTATATAAACATGGAACTTCCATAAACAATGTTCTTCTGTTATATCATCTCAATGAATTTTAATAAGCAATATTATTTTGTTATATTTTATAAATATCTTATAAGCATGTAACTTTCATAAGCAATGTTAACCTTTTGTATCATATAACTATGGACTTTGATAAGGATAAGCAATATTTTCTGTTCTATAATATAAACAAGGAACTTTGGTATTTAGTTATTTACATATTTTTTGCCGCATCAACATCTGTCATTAAAGGTGTATACAAAATATAGCAATAGGGTGAGGCTTCAGGACGAAGCCCCCAAGCAAGGAAAGGTTATACGGCTTTATTGCAGCAAAAAAGTTAAAAATGAATTAACAATTAGTACATGTTAGATGTCAAAGGTTGCAGAGCACTGTAGGTTAGTATTCCACCACGACTGTTGCCACTTCTGGATGTTGTTGTAATGTGGTGAGGAGAGCTTGCCACCTGTTGGCCAAAATGTCGAATGCATTCTCAACTACCTTGCGGCTAAGGCTTAATTATCGATTACCATTGGCTCTAAAGATGGCCCCATCCTCAAAACACTCTTACGGTTCAGAACTATCAAATATCTGGGCATTTGACCTATGTTTCATGGATTCTACATGCACCCATACAAACTTATAATCTGTGTCATCTAAGCTAAGGATGATGATGGAAAAGAAGCCTTTGTAATTATGACGAGGCTTCTAGACTGGGATGGCTTGGGAATGGCGACGTGCTTTCCGTCCAGTGCACCTGCAGGATGAGGGACATTTCATCTTTCAAACTCATTATCAATGGCAACGGCTTTCCATTGCTCAGGGGTGGTTGGACAAGCTATAACATCATTTTATTCATCAATTATAGCTTGATTGACAAGTGGGGGGAATTTGTCAATACTGTGGTATGAAACTCTGAAGCCTTTGGGTACCAGTCACCAAAGGCCAGTTATCTGAGGGTATCGGCAAACTTGAAACCTGGATCTTTAAGAGTGATCCTGGGAGAACATCTGAGGATCCATTCATACCAAGTTGAAGAGGGATGCTGTCTTCTATCCTCAGTTCCCCCATCACACGATGACAGTGTCCATACATCAGTCGCCTCGGGGTAGCCAGTCATGGTATCTCCCAAAATGCTGAGGATCTGCGTCTTCTTAATTTTTTATACAAGAGCAAGCTGGGGAAAATGCATTATTTTGAGGAAACAATAGCGGTATGAACACGTCAACTCCTTTCATATTGGTGTCCTGCAACCTACAATACACAGAATATGTGCGCCACTTTTATATCCTCGGCAAATCCTGACGACAATGGTAGCAGAATGCTAATGGATCGCTAATGAAATGCTAACAACATACTATGGTCGCTGTGAAATCGTTAAAGAACGGTACAAATCTGTTGAATCAGTAACGGGATGGCATCGAATCACCATAGAACATTGCTGGACGATAATGGATGGTGCCACAACGGTAGAGAAAAGGGAAAAATATTATATTGTTATTAGAACACAGTAAGAAACTTGCATTGTCGGTGTTTGAATTGTGTTTGAACAGACCGCTATTAGAATGCATCTAAAAAATGGCCGTTCGCGCACCGACCGCTTGTCAGTGGCAGCCACCACGAGGATGGCTCGGAGCGCTTGAGAACAGAAGGTAGAACGAATGAGGTCTAAATATATTCTAAAATTACTTTGCTATTTCTGTCACAACTAACCGTTAATACGTTGAACTTTGCCTCCATAATAAATGACTCATTTTTGGAGCAAACTAAGATCCCCAGCGCCTGCATCAGCACTAATATTTGTTATTTAGCCACCATTTTCTTTTGGTCACCCACATCACCCTGATTTTGCTTTCTGTGTAAACATTTTCTCCTTTCGTCTCCCACACTCTCTGCGTCAGGCAGGCCGCTGCCAGAGAATTCACACGTCGATGAGACATCATCTCTTATCGCTTCTTGTTCTTCACTTGCCTCTATCCTTGGGTTTATTTTCCCTTCATCATCCATTCTGTTTTGATTGATGTCCGTTATATATATTTTTTCTTCCATTATTGATGCTTAGAAAACTATACATATTTCGATTTTCTCTTTAAACAATCCAATTATCATTGGGAAAAAAAAAAAAAAAAAAAAAAAAAAAAAAAAATATATATATATATATATATATATATATATATATATATATATATATTGTTAAACATACAGACAGTCACTTCAGTCTATAATTATTTTACACTTTACACCTGTCGCTATCTCCACATAATCTAATTAATTAATAACATTACCCCGTTCCTCTGAGGTTTCAGATATGACAAGGAATAAAGAAACAGATGCCATGTACTGTGTTTTCCTTCCTCCCTTTTGAACAAATTCCATAAGTATCAACACTTTACCTTCTCCCCCTCTCTTCCTTTATATCTTTACTTCATTTTTATTTTAAGTATATATTAACAAAACACTCATCCAATAAACAAAATATGTTACATTATATTCTTCATTATAGAACATTAACTGATGTGTTGGAGTATAAGGGTAAGTTTGCGCGTGTATGAGTGATCAACAGCTGGGAACACACAAAACAAACAGACAGAGTAAGATAGCTTTAAGCAAAAATTGATAAGAGGAAACAGAAATGTGGAAAGCAGCAATAGATAAAGACGTTAATCCAATTAGGGGTGATACGGAGAACTAGGTACAGTATATATAAACTTTCATTTTGTAAATTACTCTAGCAGGTAAAGCTTCTTACATTGCCTCCAGTCTTGAAGTATTTATATACAAGTCAAGCCACTTTTTCATATTATTAATTAGCTAATCTAAACGTTTCTTCGCTTCATCATTTAACATAGATCTCAATTGCACTTTATCATTCATTCATTTCAAATATGTTTTACAGCGGCTTTGATCAGGACTGATTTCCGGAAGATAAATACCTAAATTCTAAATTTCTGGAGTAATCAAAATGAATGTGCTGCGTACTTCCTCCTTCGCTCCCACTTCAACAGCTAATTCTTACCGGTCGCTCCCTCAAGGCGATGTTATTACCTGGGATTAAATCAGTGATAAAGACTGACAGTTTCTCGATTTCTGTCTCTCCCACTGCCACCCTTCCCCCTCCCTCCCTTGATTATCCGCTCCGTTCATCCTTCTTACATATTCTCCCCACCCTCCCCTTCCGCTGGCTTCTCTCTGCTCCATTCTCTCTTCCTCCCTCCCTCTCCCCCTTCCAGGCACTGTTCCTGACCTCGTCCCTCCCACCCTCCCTCTTCTCTCGGTCACTTTTCCTGGCCCCTCACCCCCTTTTCCCATTCCTCTTCCCCCCCCCCCCCCCCACCTTCCATTCACTTTGCCAGTCACCCTCACTCCTTTTTCCCATTCCATTTCACTCTTTCCTTCCTAGTCACTGTCCTGTCCTTCTCCCCTCTCCCTCCCTCACCCAGTCACTGTCCTACCCCCCTTCCCCCTCCTCCCCCACCCAGTCACTGTCCTGTCCCCCTTCCCCCTCCCTCCCCCACCCAGTCACTGTCCTACCCCCCTTCCCCCTCCTCCCCCACCCAGTCACTGTCCTGTCCCCCTTCCCCCTCCCTCCCCCACCCAGTCACTGTCCTGTCCCCCTTCCCCCTCCCTCCCCAACCCAGTCACTGTCCTGTCCCCCTTCCCCCTCCTTCCCCCACCCAGTCACTGTCCTACCCCCCTTCCCCCTCCTCCCCCACCCAGTTGCTGTCCTGTCCCCCTTCCCCCTCCTTCCCCCACCCAGTCACTGTCCTACCCCCTTCCCCCTCCTCCCCCACCCAGTCGCTGTCCTATGCCCCTTCCCCCTCCCTCCCCCACCCAGTCACTATCCTATCCCCCTTCCCCCTCCCTCCCCCACCCAGTCACTGTCCTACCCCCCTTCCCCCTCCCTCCCCCACCCAGTCACTGTCCTACCCCCCTTCCCCAACCCAGTCGGTGTCCTGCTTCCCTTCCCCCTCCTTCCCCCAGCCAGTCACTGTCCTATCCCCTTCCCCCTCCTCCCCCACCCAGTCACTGTCCTGTCCCCCTTCCCCCTCCATCCCCCACCCAGTCACTGTCCTGTCCCCCTTCCCCCTCCTTCCCCCACCCAGTCACTGTCCTACCCCCCTTCCCCCTCCCTCCCCCACCCAGTCGCTGTCCTACCCCCCTTCCCCCTCCCTCCCCCACCCAATCACGGTCCTACCCCTCTTCCCCCTCCCTCCCCCACCCAGTCGCTGTCCTGTCCCCCTTCCCCCTCCCTCCCCCACCAAGTCACTGTCCTACCCCCCTTCCCCCTCCCTCCCCCACCAAGTCGCTGTCCTACCCCCCTTCCCCCTCCCTCCCTCACCCAGTCACTGTCCTACCCCCCTTCCCCCTCCCTCCCCCACCCAGTCACTGTCCTACCCCCCTTCCCCCTCCCTCCCCCACCCAGTCACTGTCCTACCCCCCTTTCCCCTCCCTCCCTCACACAGTCACTGTCCTACCCCCCTTCCCCCTCCTCCCCCACCCAGTCACTGTCCTACCCCCCTTCCCCCTCCCTCCCTCACCCAGTCACTGTCCTGTCCCCCTTCCCCCTCCCTCCCCCACCCAGTCGGTGTCCTGTCCCCCTTCCCCCTCCCTCCCCCACCCAGTCACTGTCCTGTCCCCCTTCCCCCTCCCTCCCCCACCCAGTCACTGTCCTACCCCCCTTCCCCCTCCCTCCACCACCTAGTCGCTGTCCTACCCACCTTCCCCCTCCTTCCCCCACCCAGTCGGTGTCCTGCTTCCCTTCCCCCTCCTTCCCCCACCCAGTCACTGTCCTATCCCATTCCCCCTCCTCCCCCACCCAGTCACTGTCCTGTCCCCCTTCCCCCTCCATCCCCCACCCAGTCACTGTCCTGTCCCCCTTCCCCCTCCCTCCCCCACCCAGTCGCTGTCCTACCCCCCTTCCCCCTCCCTCCCCCACCCAGTCACGGTCCTACCCCTCTTCCCCCTCCCTCCCCCACCCAGTCGCTGTCCTGTCCCCCTTCCCCCTCCCTCCCCCACCAAGTCACTGTCCTACCCCCCTTCCCCCTCCCTCCCCCACCAAGTCACTGTCCTACCCCCCTTCCCCCTCCCTCCCCCACCCAGTCACTGTCCTACCCCCCTTCCCCCTCCCTCCCCCACCCAGTCGCTGTCCTACCCCCCTTCCCCCTCCCTCCCCCACCCAGTCACGGTCCTACCCCTCTTCCCCCTCCCTTCCTACCCTCCCCGCTGTCAACGGCAGTCACGCTTGCTTGTGCTCGGTGATTTGGTAGTTTTTCGAGAGTTAAAGGTCACAAACAGGTCTCCAAACATCACCTGTGAGTAAAGGAAGTTACAGTGATCGTCCTGACATGATATTGGGCTTAAGAAATTTTGTGTGGACTTAGAAAAAATTTGCATTGATATTTGAAAATCGTCCGCCCCACCCCCCTTCGAATCGTGTTGCCCGGTTTGCGCATGCGCACAACAAAGTCACGTGACCTTACCCAGCTCTCGACCCATCACCACGCTAACGAACTGTTGCCCCGCACCCCCCCCCCCCCCTCGCCCCTCTACCTCAACGGCCACTCGCCTCGCTCCTCATCGCTGAGTCTGCGCGCGCCTCCCTTCTGCCGCGCTACCCTCTGCCCCTTCTGCTGCGCCTCCTGCCGCGCCACCTACCGCCCCTGCTGCTGTACTATCGAGTGTGCCAACAAACTTCTCCTGTGAGCCTCCTCTTCGCTGAGCCCTCGCTGCCTTTCCTCTCTGCTGCACTACCCTCTGCTCCTTCTGCTGCGCCTCCTGCCGCGCCACCTACTGCTCTATCCAGTGTGCCAACAAACTTCACCTGTGAACCAGGTGATACGAGCTCTGCTGCACGATGCCACCCAGTCGACCTTCTCCCATCAATTCGCCGTCCCTGACCCGCGCAGAAGTGAACGGTCTGATCGACCTACAGAGCAAGCTACTGGGCGAAGCCCTGGAGCGAATCCAGCGCGAGATGTCTCTCCAGAACGAGAACCTTAGCTCTCGCTTGGGCGAGGCAATTCGAAGTCTAGAGTTCGCCCACAAAGAAATCGAGGATCTCAAGGCACGGGAGGAGGCTGCAAGGCGCGGTGCCGAGGAACTGAAAGACCGCTTGAGTGCCCTGTCGAGGGAGAATGCCGACTTGAAGAGCGACCTGGCGAGAATGACGGAGCGGCTGGACTACCAGGACGACCAGGGACGTCGCAATAACCTACGATTCTCGGGCATCCCGGAGGAGCGCGGCGAGACCTGGGAGATGTGCCAGCGGAAACTATCAGACCTGCTGCGACAACACCTCCACATCACGCCCAAGGTCGAACGCGACCACCGTGTGGGGCGCCCAACTCACGATAGGCCCAGAGACATCGTGGCCAAATTCGCGAGTTTCGTGGATCGCGAGGCAGTGTTCAAGGATAAAGCCAAGTTTAAGAATGCTCCTGGCAGGGTGTTCGTGAACGAAGACTTCTGCGCAGGCACCATCAAGGCCCGGAAGGATCAGCTGGAGCAGCTGAGGCAGGCGAGGGGCGAGGGCAAGAACGCCTTCTTCAGCTACAGGAAGCTGGTTGTAACCGAGCGCCAGCGTCCTCGCGCCCCTCCTGACTCAGCCCTCCCCATGCCGCCTCCAGGCACTGCCTTCGACCCACTACGGCTGCCCACTCCGCTGCAGTCCCGTCCTCGCCCCGCCTCGCTGTCTGACCAGCCGTCACCCCTGATGCAGCGCCCTTCGGGTCCTTGCTTTAACACCCCGCCACCCGCACGACACTCATACTCGACGGTGCTGAGATCTCCTGTGGGAGCCACGGCCCTTGGCCCCCCAACCCTATTTAGTCCCGTCAGCCAGCGTCTGAGAAATAAGAAGTGATGCCGTTTCTGGTAATTTACAAATCTGTACCACGTACCTAACACATTTTATTAATTCAATATGGATTGTGCATTCACTTTTCCTTTCCAAGATCTGAATGATGATGCTTTATCGAATGTATTCACTTCCGATAATGTCGCCCAGGTTATTAGCTTAGAAGTACTAGAATCAAGATCATTTCATAACGTTAAAATCGACGCCTCTGATGACCGTTTTCATTCTTTTGATTCTCTAGGAACAGATAATTTCGTATCTAATTTGCTTAACGTGATAAATCCAAATTGTTCTTACGTCTTTCCTGATTCTATTACTTCTAACAGTGCATCTATGACTCACTTGTCTATTATCAGCCATAACATATGTAGCCTACCCATTCATTTTGATGAATTTACTTTGCAATGTCTACATCCGAATAGTTTTGATGTGATAGGTTTCTCTGAAACTAGACTCACTCAAGACATTCAACACCTCTTCACACTCCCCGACTACCATGCATACTTCTCGCACCACTCTAGAAACAGCGGGGGCGTTGCCCTCTATGTTCATGACAGATTTTCCTCTCATGGTAGAGCTGACCTATTTTTCCAAGAAGATTTCATTGTCAGTTTTTACTGAAGTAACAATTAACAACGAGAGCTTACTGATTGGGCAATTGTATAGGCGCCCAAAAAGTAACTTCTCTCTTTTTCTGGAAAAGATTCAGCTAATAATCGAGACTGCCTCTCAAGAAAACAAGAAGTGTCTCATCAGTGGGAATTTTAACCTAGACCTCCTCAAGGCCGACTCTGATAACAAAGTCAGGGAAACCGTCTCCACCCTTAATTCTAGGCTCTTCTTCTCAGCAGTCACCAAGCCTACTAGAGTTCAAGGAAACTCTGCCTCCTTAATAGATCATATCTGGACAAATTTTTTACCAAAATTGAAAGCAAGTGGGCTTATATACTGCAACATATCAGATCATTTTCCTGTTTTTAGTACTTTTAACCTAGAATTACAACATAATGAACCTAAAACTGAGAAAACACTTTACTATCGCGACTATAAAGAATCCAATATAACCAATTTTAAAAGCCACCTTACAGAAGTATGTTGGGACCTCGTGTTTGCCTCTCACAATCCCGAGGTTGCCTATGACAATTTCATTAGTCTTTTTATCCCCTCCTTTGAAAGATTTTTCCCATTAAAATGTAAGTCACTAAAATCAAAGTCCTTTAAGAAACCATACATTACATGTGAAATAAGAAATTTAATCAAAGAAAAAAACAAACTTCAAAAGAAATATGCAAAGTGGCCACTCTTCTACGGCGAGACATTTCGGTCTCTTCGCAACCACTTAAAACTAACAATTCGGAAGGCAAAGGCAGATCATTACAAAATGAAGCTTGATCAAAGTGCAGGTGACACTAAGAAGACATGGCAAATTCTTAATGATGTTCTTCACAGGAATAATAAACAAAAAGCTGACAAAGTACTAATAGATGAGAAAGAAATCAATGACCCAAACGTCATTACAAATGAATTTAACAAATATTTTACAAACATAGGCGAAAATCTGTCACGATTAACCCCTAATGTGGATGGAGACTTTAAAGAATTTCTCGGGCCCTCCAACAACAACCACATGAGCCTGACTCCGATAACAGACAGAGACATCATCAATGTTGTTAATGGCCTTAAAACTTCCTCTCCAGGGGACGACTGCATTCCCATCAACATTATTAAGAAAATACTTCCTTGCATTCTCAAGCCCCTGAAACATGTAATCACTAAATCATTTAGCATGGGAGTATTTCCCACGAAACTTAAGATTGCCAAAGTTCTTCCCATGTTCAAGACTGGCACCCCTTGCCTTAATAATTATCGCCCAATTTCCATACTAACAGCTTTTAGCAAAATCTTTGAAAAAATCATGTCCATTAGATTAACTGATTTTCTTTATGCAAATGATATAATCAACAATTGTCAGTATGGTTTCTTGAAGAACAAATCATCTGAATTAGCGGTCTCAGACTTCACAAATGAAACTTTAAAATCTTTTGATGGTCGTAAATTTACTCTTGCTATATTTTTAGACCTTTCCAAAGCATTCGATACGGTTAACCATCGAATTCTTTTGGAAAAATTATACCATTATGGTATAAAAGGGAGTGTACATGCTTGGTTCGCTTCGTATCTGTCAAACCGCACACAGTATGTAGTTTTCAATGACTGCAACTCCTCTAAAAGAACTATTGCTTATGGAGTCCCACAGGGCTCCATCTTGGGACCCATTCTGTTTCTTCTTTACATCAATGATATTGTCAATGCGAGCTGTCTGAGCTTCACTCTCTATGCTGATGATACTTGCTGTTACGCTTCGGGGCACTCCATTAGAGATTTGATCAACTCCACAAACAGTGAAATGATAAGTATAAGAAGATGGATGACTCTAAATAGGCTTACCCTGAATGTCGACAAGACACATTATATAATTTTTCATAGGAATAAAGACATGCCTCCTGTTATACCTCATGTCAATGTCGCAAATGTCCCAATCAAAAGGGTTTTTCATACTAAGTTCCTTGGGATTCACATTGATTCTCAATTAAATTGGAAAACTCACATAGGCAATGTAGTCTCTAAACTAAATAAACTTTGTGGACTTCTTCATCAATTGCGCAAAACATTACCCTTGAAAGCCTTACAGCAATTATATTACACACGGGTTTACCCACATTTTATTTATGGGCAAACTATTTGGGGAGCTACATGCTCTACCTCACTTAAACCTTTACATATAACTCAAAAAAGAATTGTGCGTAGCATCTTAGGTCTTAGAAGAAATGATCACACTCACGAAGCCTTCCTAAATCTCAGAATTCTAAAAATCAAGGAAATTAATACTTACTGCTGTGCACTCTTTTTTTTTTAAAGCCTAAATTCCCAAAGCAATGACATGTTTCACCACAGAACTAACGACAGATATCCCCTAAGAGGTAATGATATGCTAGATGTTCCATTCATGCAGTCTCATCAATCTAAATCATGTATACTATATCATGGACCAACTCTCTGGAATGCTCTTCCTGATGATGTACGTAGCTGTGCTACTTTGTCAACCTTTAAACGATCACTGAAATGTTTTTTGTTGTCACGGTATATCATATAATATTTAACTGTACTTCATTTATATTATATTTTTCTATTATTTGCCCTTGCATCTTTGTATTCTCTCCCATACTGTAATTATTTGTGTAATTATGTATATATTTGTGTATGTCTGTGTGTGGAGGTATGTATATGTATATTTGTATGTATATGTTCATGTTTATATATGAGTATGTATATGTGTATGCCTATGTAGGTATTCGTGTATATTTATATTTATACATATAATGTATGTCTTATGCTATTCTGCCTGTAATTTCCTTTAATATCATTATGTATAATGTCATTCAGTATTAATATAATTAGTTTACTTATTTAAATACATTATGTCCTGATTTATCTTCCTAGTTTTTAATGTTTAATAGTTCAAGGGGCCTTCTTAAGGGAGTTTCACTCCTGGAGGGCTCAGCCATACCACTAGTGTAATATGTTGTATTTTTGTTGATGTATTGTATTTGGCTAAATAAATTATTTGATTCTGATTCTGATTCTGATTCCCCCACCCAGTCGCTGTCCTGTCCCCCTTCCCCCTCCCTCCCCCACCAAGTCACTGTCCTACCCCCCTTCCCCCTCCCTCTCCCACCAAGTCACTGTCCTACCCCCCTTCCCCCTCCCTTCCTCACTCAGTCACTGTCCTACCCCCCTTCCCCCTCCCTCCCCCACCCAGTCACTGTCCTACCCCCCTTCCCCCTCCCTCCCCCACCCAGTCACTGTCCTACCCCTCTTCCCCCTCCCTCCCTCACACAGTCACTGTCCTACCCCCCTTCCCCCTCCTCCCCCACCCAGTCACTGTCCTACCCCCCTTCCCCCTCCCTCCCCAACCCAGTCACTGTCCTGTCCCCCTTCCCCCTCCCTCCCCCACCCAGTCGCTGTCCTGTCCCCCTTCCCCCTCCCTCCCCCACCCAGTCGCTGTCCTGTCCCCCTTCCCCCTCCCTCCCCCACCCAGTCACTGTCCTACCCCCCTCCCCCCTCCCTCCACCACCTAGTCGCTGTCCTACCCACCTTCCCCCTCCTTCCCCCACCCAGTCGGTGTCCTGCTTCCCTTCCCCCTCCTTCCCCCACCCAGTCACTGTCCTATCCCCTTCCCCCTCCTCCCCCACCCAGTCACTGTCCTGTCCCCCTTCCCCCTCCATCCCCCACCCAGTCACTGTCCTGTCCCCCTTCCCCTTCCTTCCCCCACCCAGTCACTGTCCTGTCCCTCTTCCCCCTACCTCCCCCATCCAGTCGCTGTCCTACCCCCCTTCCCCCTCCCTCCCCCACCCAGTCACGGTCCTACCCCTCTTCCCCCTCCCTCCCCCACCCAGTCGCTGTCTTGTCCCTCTTCCCCCTCCCTCCCCCACCAAGTCACTGTCCTACCCCCCTTCGCCCTCCCTCCCCCACCAAGTCACTGTCCTACCCCCCTTCCCCCTCCCTCCCTCACCCAGTCACTGTCCTACCCCCCTTCCCCCTCCCTCCCCCACCCAGTCACTGTCCTACCCCCTTCCCCCTCCCTCCCCCACCCAGTCACTGTCCTACCCCCCTTCCCCCTCCCTCCCCCACCCAGTCACCGTCCTACCCCCCTTCCCCCTCCCTCCCTCACCCAGTCACTGTCCTACCCCCCTTCCCCCTCCCTCCCCCACCCAGTCACTGTCCTATCCCCCTTCCCCCTCCCTCCCTCACACAGTCACTGTCCTACCCACGTTCCCCCTCCTCCCCCACCCAGTCACTGTCCTACCCCCCTTCCCCCTCCCTCCCTCACCCAGTCACTGTCCTGTCCCCCTTCCCCCTCCCTCCCCCACCCAGTCGCTGTCCTGTCCCCCTTCCCCCTTCCTCCCCCACCCAGTCGCTGTCCTGTCCCCCTTCCCCCTCCCTCCCCCAACCAGTCGCTGTCCTGTCCCCCTTCCCCCTCCCTCCCCCACCCAGTCACTGTCCTACCCCCTTCCCCCTCCTTCCCCCACCCAGTCGGTGTCCTGCTTCCCTTCCCCCTCCTTCCCCCACCCAGTCACTGTCCTACCCCCCTTCCCCCTCCTTCCCCCACCCAGTCGCTGTCCTACCCCCCTTCCCCCTCCTCCCCCACCCAATCACTGTCCTGTCCCCCTTCCCCCTCCCTCCCCAACCCAGTCACTGTCCTACCCCCCTTCCCCCTCCCTCCCCCACCCAGTCACTGTCCTACGCCCCTTCCCCCTCCCTCCTCCACCCAGTCACTGTCCTACCCCCCTTTCCCCTCCCTCCCCCACCCAGTCGCTGTCCTACCCCCCTTCCCCCTCCTCCCCCACCCAGTCACTGTCCTACCCCCCTTCCCCCTCTCTCCCTCACCCAGTCACTGTCCTGTCCCCCTTCCCCCTCCCTCCCCCACCCAGTCGCTGTCCTGTCCCCCTTCCCCCTCCCTCCCCCACCCAGTCGCTGTCCTGTCGCTGTCCTGTCCCCCTTCCCCCTCCCTCCCCCACCAAGTTACTGTCCTACCCCCCTTCCCCCTCCCTCCCCCACCAAGTCACTGTCCTACCCCCCTTCCCCCTCCCTCCCTCACCCAGTCACTGTCCTACCCCCTTCCCCCTCCCTCCCCCACCCAGTCACTGTCCTACCCCCCTTCCCCCTCCCTCCCCCACCCAGTCACTGTCCTACCCCCCTTCCCCCTCCCTCCCTCACACAGTCACTGTCCTACCCCCCTTCCCCCTCCTCCCCCACTTAGTCACTGTCCTACCCCCCTTCCCCCTCCCTCCCTGACACAGTCACTGTCCTACCCCCCTTCCCCCTCCTCCCCCACCCAGTCACTGTCCTACCCCCCTTCCCCCTCCCTCCCTCACCCAGTCACTGTCCTGTCCCCCTTCCCCCTCCCTCCCCCACCCAGTCGCTGTCCTGTCCCCCTTCCCCCTCCCTCCCCCACCCAGTCGCTGTCCTGTCCCCCTTCCCCCTCCCTCCCCCACCCAGTCACTGTCCTACCCCCTTCCCCCTCCCTCCCCCACCAAGTTACTGTCCTGTCCCCCTTCCCCCTCCCTCCCCCACCAAGTCACTGTCCTACCCCCCTTCCCCCTCCCTCCCTCACCCAGTCACTGTCCTACCCCCCTTCCCCCTCCCTCCCCCACCCAGTCACTGTCCTACCCCCCTTCCCCTCCCTCCCCAACCCAGTCACTGTCCTACCCCCCTTCCCCCTCCCTCCCTCACACAGTCACTCTCCTACCCCCCTTCCCCTTCCCTCCCCCACCCAGTCACTGTCCTATCCCCCTTCCCCCTCCCTCCCTCACACAGTCACTGTCCTACCCCCCTTCCCCCTCCTCCCCCACCCAGTCACTGTCCTACCCCCCTTCCCCCTCCCTCCCTCACCCAGTCACTGTCCTGTCCCCCTTCCCCCTCCGTCCCCCACCCAGTCGCTGTCCTGTCCCCCTTCCCCCTCCCTCCCCCACCCAGTCGCTGTCCTGTCCCCCTTCCCCCTCCCTCCCCCACCCAGTCACTGTCCTGTCCCCCTTCCCCCTCCATCCCCCACCCAGTAACTGTCCTGTCCCCCTTCCCCCTCCTTCCCCCACCCAGTCACTGTCCTGTCCCCCTTCCCCCTCCCTCCCCCACCCAGTCGCTGTCCTACCCCCCTTCCCCCTCCCTCCCCCACCCAGTCACGGTCCTACCCCTCTTCCCCCTCCCTCCCCCACCCAGTCGCTGTCCTGTCCCCCTTCGCCCTCCCTCCCCCACCAAGTCACTGTCCTACCCCCCTTCGCCCTCCCTCCCCCACCAAGTCACTGTCCTACCCCCCTTCCCCCTCCCTCCCTCACCCAGTCACTGTCCTACCCCCTTCCCCCTCCCTCCCCCACCCAGTCACTGTCCTACCCCCCTTCCCCCTCCCTCCCTCACCCAGTCACTGTCCTACCCCCCTTCCCCCTCCCTACCTCACCCAGTCACTGTCCTACCCCCCTTCCCCCTCCCTCCCCCACCCAGTCACTGTCCTATCCCCCTTCCCCCTCCCTCCCTCACACAGTCACTGTCCTACCCCCCTTCCCCCTCCTCCCCCACCCAGTCACTGTCCTACCCCCCTTCCCCCTCCCTCCCTCACCCAGTCACTGTCCTGTCCCCCTTCCCCCTCCCTCCCCCACCCAGTCGCTGTCCTGTCCCCCTTCCCCCTTCCTCCCCCACCCAGTCGCTGTCCTGTCCCCCTTCCCCCTCCCTCCCCCACCCAGTCGCTGTCCTGTCCCCCTTCCCCCTCCCTCCCCCACCCAGTCACTGTCCTACCCCCTTCCCCCTCCTTCCCCCACCCAGTCGGTGTCCTGCTTCCCTTCCCCCTCCTTCCCCCACCCAGTCACTGTCCTACCCCCCTTCCCCCTCCTTCCCCCACCCAGTCGCTGTCCTACCCCCCTTCCCCCTCCTCCCCCACCCAATCACTGTCCTGTCCCCCTTCCCCCTCCCTCCCCAACCCAGTCACTGTCCTGTCCCCCTTCCCCCTCCTTCCCCCACCCAGTCACTGTCCTACGCCCCTTCCCCTCTCCCTCCTCCACCCAGTCACTGTCCTACCCCCCTTTCCCCTCCCTCCCTCACCCAGTCGCTGTCCTACCCCCTTCCCCCTCCTCCCCCACCCAGTCACTGTCCTACCCCCCTTCCCCCTCCCTCCCTCACCCACTCACTGTCCTGTCCCCCTTCCCCCTCCCTCCCCCACCCAGTCGCTGTCCTGTCCCCCTTCCCCCTCCCTCCCCCACCCAGGCGCTGTCCTGTCACTGTCCTGTCCCCCTTCCCCCTCCCTCCCCCACCAAGTTACTGTCCTACCCCCCTTCCCCCTCCCTCCCCCACCAAGTCACTGTCCTACCCCCCTTCCCCCTCCCTCCCTCACCCAGTCACTGTCCTACCCCCCTTCCCCCTCCCTCCCCCACCCAGTCACTGTCCTACCCCCCTTCCCCCTCCCTCCCCCACCCAGTCACTGTCCTGTCCCCCTTCCCCCTCCATCCCCCACCCAGTCACTGTCCTGTCCCCCTTCCCCCTCCTTCCCCCACCCAGTCACTGTCCTACCCCCCTTCCCCCTCCCTCCCCCACCCAGTCGCTGTCCTACCCCCCTTCCCCCTCCCTCCCCCACCCAGTCACGGTCCTACCCCTCTTCCCCCTCCCTCCCCCACCCAGTCGCTGTCCTGTCCCCCTTCCCCCTCCCTCCCCCACCCAGTCACTGTCCTACCCCCCTTCCCCCACCCAGTCGCTGTCCTACCCCCCTTCCCCCTCCTTCCCCACCCAATCACTGTCCTGTCCCCCTTCCCCCTCCCTCCCCAACCCAGTCACTGTCCTGTCCCCCTTCCCCCTCCTTCCCCCACCCAGTCACTGTCCTACGCCCCTTCCCCCTCCCTCCTCCACCCAGTCACTGTCCTACCCCCCTTTCCCCTCCCTCCCTCCCTCACCCAGTCACTGTCCTACCCCCTTCCCCCTCCTCCCCCACCCAGTCACTGTCCTACCCCCTTCCCCCTCCCTCCCTCACCCAGTCACTGTCCTGTCCCCCTTCCCCCTCCTCCCCCACCCAATCACTGTCCTACCCCCCTCCCCCGTCCCTCCCCCACCCAGTCGCTGTCCTGTCCCCCTTTCCCCTCCCTCCCCCACCCAGTCACTGTCCTGTCCCCCTTCCCCCACCCTCCCCCACCTAGTCACTGTCCTACCCCCCTTCCCCCTCCCTCCCCCACACAGGCACTGTCCTGTCCCCCTTCCCCCTCCCTCCCCCACCCAGTCACTGTCCTATCCCCCTTCCTCCTCCCTCCCCCACCCAGTCGCTGTCCTACCCCCCTTCCCCCTCCATCCCCCACCCAGTCGCTGTCCTACCCCCCTTCCCCCTCCCTCCCCCACCCAGTCACTGTCCTACCCCCCTTCCCCCTCCCTCCCTCACCCAGTCACTGTCCTACCCCCCTTCCCCCTCCCTCCCCCACCCAGTCACTGTCCAACCTCCCTTCCCCCTCCCTCCCCCACCCAGTCGCTGTCCTGTCCCCCTTCCCCCACCCTCCCCCACCTAGTCACTGTCCTATCCCCCTTCCCCCTCCCTCCCCCACCCAGTCGCTGTCCTACCCCCTTCCCCCTCCCTCCCCCACCCAGTCGTTGTCCTACCCCCCTTCCCCCTCCCTCCCCAACCCAGTCACTGTCCTACCCCCCTTCCCCCTCCCTCCCCCACCCAGTCACTGTCCTACCCCCTTCCCCCTCCCTCCCCCACCCAGTCGCTGTCCTACCCCCCTTCCCCCTCCCTCCCCCACCCAGTCACTGTCCTATCGCCTTTCCCCCTCCCTCCCCCACCCAGTCACTGTCCTGTCCCCCTATCCCCTCCCTCCCCCACCCAGTCGTTGTCCTGTCCCCCTTCCCCCTCCCTCCCCCACCCAGTCGCTGTCCTGTCCCCCTTCCCCCTCCCTCCCTCACCCAGTCACTGTCCTACCCCCCTTCCCCTCCCTCCCCCACCCAGTCGCTGTCCTGTCCCCCTTCCCCCTCCTTCCCCCACCCAGTCGCTGTCCTGTCCCCCTTCCCCCTCCCTCCCTCACCCAGTCACTGTCCTACCCCCTTTCCCCTCCCTCCCCCACCCAGTCGCTGTCCTGTCCCCCTTCCCCCTCCCTCCTTCACCCAGTCGCTGTCCTGTCCCCCTTCCCCCTCCCTCCCTCACCCAGTCACTATCCTGTCCCCCTCCCCCCTCCCTCCCCCACCCAGTCACTGTCCTAACCCCGTCCCCCCTAGTTCCCCCACCCAGTCGCTGTCCTGTCCCCCTTCCCCCTCCTTCCCCCACCCAGTCGCTGTCCTGTCCCCCTTCCCCCTCCTCCCCCACCCAGTCACTGTCCTACCCCCCTTCCCCCTCCTTTCCCCACCCAGTCGCTGTCCTGTCCCCCTTCCCCCTCCCTCCCCCACCCAGTCGCTCTCCTGTCCCCCTTCCCCCTCCCTCCCCCACTCAGTCGCTGTCCTGTCCCCCTTCCCCCTCCTCCCCCACCCAGTCGCTGTCCTACCCCCCTTCCCCCTCCCTCCCTCACCCAGTCACTGTCCAACCCCCCTTCCCCCTCCCTCCCCCAACCAGTCACTGTCCTATCCCCTTTCCCCCTCCCTCCCCCACCCAGTCGCTGGACTGCTCCCCTTCCCCCTCCCTTCCCCACCCAGTCACTGTCCTGTCCCCCTTCCCCCTCCCTCCTCCACCCAGTCGCTGTCCTGCCCCCCTTCCCCCTCCCTCCCCCACCCAGTCGCTGTCCTGTCCCCCTTCCCCCTCCCTCCCCCACCCAGTCGCTGTCCTGTCCCCCTTCCCCCTCCCTCCCCCATCCAGTCGCTGTTCTGTCCCCCTTCCCCCTCCCTCCCCCACCCAGTCACTGTCCTACCCCCTTTCCCCCTCCCTCCCTCACCCAGTCACTGTCCTACCCCCCTTCCCCCTCCCTCCCCCACCCAGTCACTGTCCTACCCCCCTTCCCTCTCCCTCCCCCACCCAGTCACTGTCCTTTCCCCCTTCCCCCTCCCTCCCCCACCCAGTCACTGTCCTATCGCCCTTCCCCCTCCCTCCCCTACCCAGTCACTGTCCTATCCCCCTTCCCCCTCCCTCCCCCACCCAGTCATTGTCCTGTTCCCCTTCCCTCTCCCTCCCCCACCCAGTCACTGTCCTGTCCCCCTTCCCCCTCCCTCCCCCACCCAGTCACTGTCCTGTCCCCCTTCCCCCTCCCTCCCCCACCCAGTCACTGTTCTGTCCCCCTTCCCCCTCCCTCCCCCACCCAGTCACTGTCCTGTCCCCCTTCCCCCTCCTTTCCCCACCCAGTCGCTGTCCTGTCCCCCTTCCCCCTCCCTCTCCCACCCAGTCACTGTCCTGTCCCCCTTCCCCCTCCCTCCCCCACCCAGTCACTGTCCTGTCCCCCTTCCCCCTCCCTCCCCCACCCAGTCACTGTCCTGTCCCCCTTCCCCCTCCTTTCTCCACCCAGTCGCTGTCCTGTCCCCCTTCCCCCTCCTTCCCCCACCCAGTCGCTGTCCTGTCCCCCTTCCCCCTCCCTCCCTCACCCAGTCACTGTCCTGCCCCCCTTCCCCCTCCCTCCCCCACCCAGTCACTGTCCTACCCCCCTTCCCCCTCCCTCCCTCACCAAGTCACTGTCCTACCCTCCTTCCCCCTCCCTCCCCCACCCAGTCACTGTCATGTCCCCCTTCCCCCTCCCTCCCCCACCCAGTCGCTGTCCTGTCCCCCTTCCCCCTCCCTCCCTCACCCAGTCACTGTCCTGTCCCCCTTCCCCCTCCCTCCCCCACCCAGTCACTGTCCTACCCCCCTTCCCCCTCCCTCCCTCACCCAGTCACTGTCCTACCCCCCTTCCCCCTCCCTCCCCCACCCAGTCACTGTCCTACCCCCCTTCCCCCTCCCTCCCCCACTCAGTCACTGTCCTACCCCCCTTCCCCCTCCCTCCCTCACCTAGTCACTGTCCTACCCCCCTTCCCCCTCCCTCCCCCACCCAGTCACTGTCCTACCCCCCTTCCCCCTCCCTCCCCCACCCAGTCACTGTCCTGCCCCCCTTCCCCCTCCCTCCCTCACCCAGTCACTGTCCTGTCCCCCTTCCCCCTCCCTCCCCCACCCAGTCACTGTCCTACCCCCCTTCCCCCTCCCTCCCCCACCCAGTCACTGTCCTATCCCCCTTCCCCCTCCCTCCCCCACCCAGTCACTTTCCTATCCCCCTTCCCCCTCCCTCCCTCACCCAGTCACTGTCCTATCCCCCTTCCCCCTCCCTCCCCCACCCAGTCACTGTCCTATCCCCCTTCCCCCTCCCTCCCCCACCCAGTCACTGTCCTACCCGCCCTCCCCCTCCCTCCCCCACCCAGTCACTGTCCTTTCCCCCTTCCCCCTCCCTCCCCCACCCAGTCACTGTCCTACCCCCCTTCCCCCTCCCTCCCCCACCCAGTCACTGTCCTATCCCCCTTCCCCCTCCCTCCCCCACCCAGTCACTGTCCTACCCCCCTTCCCCCTCCTCCTCCACCCAGTCACTGTCCTACCCCCCTTCCCCCTCCCTCCCCCACCCAGTCACTTTCCTGTCCCCCTTCCCCCTCCCTCCCCCACCCAGTCACTGTCCTACCCCCCTTCCCCCTCCCTCCCCCACCCAGTCACTGTCCTACCCCCCTTCCCCCTCCCTCCCCCACCCAGTCACTGTCCTACCCCCCTTCCCCCTCCTTCCCCCACCCAGTCGGTGTCCTGCTTTCCTTCCCACTCCTTCCCCCACCCAGTCACTGTCCTACCCCCCTTCCCCCTCCCTCCCCCACCCAGTCGCTGTCCTACCCCCCTTCCCCCTCCTCCCCCACCCAATCACTGTCCTGTCCCCCTTCCCCCTCCCTCCCCAACCCAGTCACTGTCCTGTCCCCCTTCCCCCTCCTTCCCCCACCCAGTCACTGACCTACCCCCCTTCCCCCTCCCTCCCTCACCCAGTCACTGTCCTACCCCCCTTCCCCCTCCTCCCCCACCCAGTCACTGTCCTACCCCCCTTCCCCCTCCCTCCCTCACCCAGTCACTGTCCTGTCCCCCTTCCCCCTCCCTCTCCCACCCAGTCGCTGTCCTGTCCC
>NC_091586.1:14474252-14476752 GCF_042767895.1 Penaeus vannamei
CTAAATTACCATAAATGAGTTATAAATGAGTATTGCCTTTTCCAGAATGTAACAGATAATACCAGGATAAGAGGGCTTAATATTCACAAAGCATAACGATGTTATTAAGGATATCGAGTGCTGTCCTTCTTCAGCAAAAAGCGACCATGTAGTGATTAAACTAAAATGCTGTCTGCTACAAGAAAAAACTCATCGTGAAAAAGGAAAAAAAGGAAAAGTAAAATTACAAAAGAGGTGGTTATAGAAGCCTTAAAGATTTCTTTGATAGTATAAACTGGGAAACACTTCTGGGCGATGAGGACCTTGGTGTTCAGTATTCAAAATTTTGTGAGATCTATAAAAAAGGAGTGGAAAATTCATATATAAATTCAAAACTGAAGCAAGAAACGGCCCAAAATGGTTCAATGACAAATGCAAGAAAATGAGAGAAAACAAGCAGCTCCTTTGGAAAAGATTCAGAAAACAGACAGCGTATGAAAGATATCAAGTAGGAAGAAATTATACCCAAACCATGAGAGAGGCGAAATTAGACTTTGAAAAGGATATAATCAACAAATGTACAAGTCAACCTATACTCTTCTTTGGCTATATAAATAGTAAAACTAAGAGTACAGATCAAATTAGCGCCATCAAAGACAATAACATTATTTATTCTAAGGAGGAAGAAATGTGTGAAATCCTAAATGAGAGATTTCAGTCAGTGTTTGTTCAGGATCCACACTTGGATATGGTAAATACCCGTGCAAACGTAAAGAACATCGAAAATATCACCCTCAAAAATAATGAAATAAAAGACCTACTAAAAGGATTAGACAAGACCAAAGCAGAGGGACCAGATGAAATTTCTAACTGGAATGTGCTGAAGAACTATTTACTCCTTTATTGTTGATATTCCAAAATTCACTAAGACCAGGTAAGCTACCAAAAAGTTGGAAGCTCGCGAATGTTACACCCTTATTTAAGAGCGACTACAAAGAAAGCCCACTAAATTATAGACCAGTTTCATTAACTAGTGTAGTATGCAAGCTGCTAGAAAGGATAATTAGGAAACAATGGATTGAAATACTTGAAAAACACGAAATGATATCAAATAAACAATTCAGTTTTAGAGAAGGAAGGTCATGTGTAACAAATCTCTGTTTTTTATGATAAAGTATCTGAAATATTAAGAAAGAGATGGCTAGGTGGATTGTGTGTACTTAAACTTTAAAAAGGCTTGATAAGGTGTCTCACAGAAGACTACTATGGAAATTAGAGCACCTAGGTGAAGTGAAAGACAAACTACTCGCATAGGTGAAAGACTTTCTTCATGAAAGACGGATGAGCACAGTAATTAGAGGGAAACATTCTACATGGCGACGAGTAACCAGCGGAGTGCCTTAAGGATCGTTGTTGGCGCCGATTATGTTTACTATTTTCGTCAATGATTTAGGGTCGTACATAAGACCAGGTAGTTATCTAAATATGTATGCAGATGACACGAAAATACATAAAAGGATAACAGACAACGTTTCATGCCAATGCCCCCAAAGTGACATCGAGAACTTATTCACATGGAGATGTAAATGGAAAATGGAATTCAATACCAATAAATGCCATGTAGTCAGGTTTGGAGAAAGTAGAAATCGCCCACTATTCCAATATAAACTAGGAGACGTAATATTAAACAGCTGACAGGGAAAAACATCTTGTGGTAATCATAAATAGAAACCTAAACCCAAATGATCATATAAATGAAAAGGTCTACAAAATGCTAGGAGGGATTGCCAACATGAAGAGAGCATTCGTGTATGTGGACGAAGATATGGTAAAGGAGATCATTATAGCAATCATAAGACCAAGTCTTGAGTACGGTGCAGTGGTATGGAGTCAACTCTTAAAAGAGGATACAGACAAACTGGAAAGAGCTCAAAGAGCGGCCACAAGATGGACACCTACTCTAAGAGATATATGTTACGAAGATAAACTACAGAAATTAGGACACTTCCTTGGAAGAAAGAAGAAAAAGGGGGGGGGGGACATGATTATACTATTTAATTGAATTATAGGAAGAGGCAAGATAGATAAAGAGGACTCTTTAATCTTGAACACAAGTAGGACGAGAAGACACAATAAAAGTTGAAAGTAAAAAGAGGTGATAAAGATGTCAAAAAATTTAATTTCCCAAACAAAACTATTGAAGCATGGAACAGTCTCCCCAAAAACGCAGTGTGTGCCAAAAATGTGCATCAATTTAAAAAGTTATGCGACAGTTTAAATATAGAAGACGGGACCACCTGAGCTTAGCTCTTCTCCCGTATTGAAACAACTAGGTAAGAGCACACACACACTGCAATACATATTCATATATATGTATGTATACACTTCTATAAATATAAATGCATACATATGTATACACACACACACACACACACACACACACACACACACACACACACACATATATATATATATATATATATATATATATATATATATATTTCTATCCGTCTATATAATA
>NC_091586.1:14519252-14521752 GCF_042767895.1 Penaeus vannamei
TTTCAGAGAGACAGTCGTTCTCTTTGCCTTTATTCTTTCTGTCATCTGCAGCAGTCTGATTTCTTTGTCTCTTTCAGTTATTTTGTCTCTAATTCTCACTCTCTGCCTGTCAGTCTGCCTGCCTACATGTTTGTCTGCCTCCCCCCCTCTCTCTCTCTCTCTCTCCCCTCCTCCCCATCGCTCTCTCCCTCCCTCCCTCCCTCTCTCTCGCTCTTTTACCTCTCTCTCTCTCTCTCTCTCTCTCTCTCTCTCTCTCTCTCTCTCTCTCTCTCTCTCTCTCTCTCTCTCTCTCTCTCTCTTTCTCTCTCTCTCTCTTTATCTCTCTCTCTCTCTCTCTCTCTCTCTCTCTCTCTCTCTCTCTCTCTCTCTCTCTCTCTCTCTCTCTCTCTCTCTCTCTCTCTCTCGCTCTTTTACCTCTCTCTCTCTCTCTCTCTCTCTCTCTCTCTCTCTCTCTCTCTCTCTCTCGCTCTCTCTCTCGCTCTCTCCCCTCCCCCATCGCTCGCTCTCTCTCTCTCTCTCTCTCTCTCTCTCTCTCTCTCTCTCTCTCTCTCTCTCTCTCTCCTCCCCCCATCGCTCTCTCTTTCTCTCTCTCTCTCTCTCGCTCTCGCTCTCTCTCTCTTTCTCTCTCCCCTGCCCCCATCGCTCTCTCTCTCTCTCTCTCTCTCTCTCTCTCTCTCTCTCTCTCTCTCTCTCTCTCTCTCTCTCTCTCTCTCTCTTTCACCCCATCTCTCTCTCTCTCGCTTTCTTTCTCTCTCTACCCCCTCCCACTCATCGCTATAGGTCTCCCCCTCCCTTTCTCTCTCTCTCTCTCTCCCTTTCTCCCCCCCTCCCTCCCTCCCTCTCTCTCTTTTTCTCCCTCTCTCACTCACTCACTCTCTCTCTCTCTCTCTCTCTCTCTCTCTCTCTCTCTCTCTCTCTCTCTCTCTCTCTCTCTCTCTCTCTCTATATATATATATATATATATATATATATATATATATATATATATATGTGTGTGTGTGTGTGTGTGTGTGTGTGTGTGTCTTAATTTATGTGTATATCTATGTATAAATCATACTTATTTTGTGTATTTTAAATACATACATACATACATACACACACACACACACACACACACACACACACACACACACACACACACACATATATATATATATATATATATATATATATATATATATATATATATATATATATATATATATATATATATAATGTCCCGGTGGCCCACATTAATATCTGAGTCATGCGTCGCCCAAAAGCAGACTGAGGGCACCGGCCACCTCCGCTCGCAGGTGTCGCCTCATGAATATAATTATGATTTAGCTCCCTCACTGCCCTGCCTTCGCCGGCCCGGTCCCTGCGCCGGGCCCTGGCGCTGCTTTATACATACCAATCCGCGCACGGCCGGTGCCAGGGGCGGCGTCGGAGGCGGCGACGCTGCGAGCGGGGCCGAACCGAGGACCATTTAGGGCCACGTCATCTTAAAAGGGGAAAAGGGAGAAAGAGAAAGAGCAAAGTGATAACGTGAGATGATTTATAAGGAATGGCTCATGATGAAGAGAGAGTCCGAGGCAAATACAAATAATTTCTTTTCATTTGTAACACTGTCTATGAATTTTCGAATACCCGCTCTTCCATTTTTTCCGGTAAAACGTTCCTCATTTCTTCAAAATTGCTGTTTTTTCGTCTGTAAGACCAAGCTTTGATCATACCTTTTCATAAACTCCCGTGAAATAACTGCATCTAATATTTGCTTAGAACCTATGCAGTAGTTTTACGTGCAGACATTGCATTTGTAAATTTGCGAGAGCATTTTCAGATTTATGGTTTTCCTTTTGAAATCAAGGTTTCAAAGATTTCTGTAGCTCGCTAGAGAAATCTTACTGCTTGACAATTAACCTCATTCGGGAAACCTAATGATAGTGGCAGTTTCATAGTCATGTTCACAGAAAATGCAGCGTTTGGTGGTTTGAATAAAATGAATAAGCGGATTGGACGAAATTGACAAGAGGCTTTTGATGGGAATGTCAAAAGGAAGATGACTAAAATAAAAGATAAAATTACATAAACGATAGACAATGAGTAACGAACATAAAAAGTATGCTAGAAAGATGAATCTTTTTAAGAACATTATGACCGAGCAAAAAAAGAGCTTTTATCTTTCAAAAGTGTACAGCACGAAGAGCCAGGAAAAGGCGCCTGAAAGGAGCAATTACACGGGGGTGGCGCAGGAGAACCTCAAACGCGCTGCCGCTTCACCTCTGGAAGTTCACCTCTTTTAGCGGCCTTTGCTGTCTGTGGCCTTATATATGTATTTACACACTGCTGATTCTCAGACGATTTTTCGACTTAACTCCAGATGCGTGAGTATATAACATATCACAGGACTCGTCGCTGCTTTTTTTACGCATCGCCGATTCCATTAAGTAATTCGGAATACGAGCTTATCATAATTAAACTTTTTTTTTTTTTTTGCTCCGGCATGTTTCGTTTCATG
>NC_091586.1:14546752-14551752 GCF_042767895.1 Penaeus vannamei
ATACTAGCAATATTAGTAAGAATAACAATGATAATAAGGATGATGATATTAGCAATGTTAATAACAATAACAATGATTATGTCTAATGTTATTACTATTATTGTTATTACTATCATTATCATGGCTATTATTTGTATCATCTTTATCATTATTGTTATTGATATTATCATTATTAGACCATCATCATTATCATCGTTATTATCATAATCACCATTATCATTAAAATAATATTATCCTCTTTATCATAATCATTAATATAATTAGTATTGCTACTATTATCATTATCATCATCATTATTACCATAATCATTATTATTATAATTATAATTATATAATATTATAATTGTTATTATTATAATTATTCTCATTACTGTTATTATAATAATAATTATTATTGTTAATATCATTACAATTGTCATAATTATTTTTGTTAATATTATCATCATTGTTGTTATCATTATTATTATTGCTATTCTTACTATTATTGTTATTATCATTAATATTATTGTCATTCTTACTATTACTGTTGTTATCATTATCATCATTATTTTCATTATCATTATTACTATCCTCATCATCATTACGAATATTATTATTTTTATTTTTATGATTATCACTTTTATTATCATTATCATTATGATTACTTTTGTTGTTGTTATTACTATCATTATCATTATAATCATTATCATCATTAATATCATTAGTAATGGTTCTAGCATTAGCAGTAATAATAGTGTTATTATTATTACTATTACCTTTATCTTTATTGTTATACAGTGAACCCTCGCTATAACGCGGTTCACCTTTCGCGTTCTCGCTGCTTCACGGATTCACATTGTGCATTGTGTTCTGCATTTTGATTGGCTAAACAGTCTCTCCGCTTCTTCTCTACCTGTGTGTCAATAACGTTACGGTTTGGTATGTACATGTACGTAAAACAGCTTGGCAAATTTAAATTTGCAAATTTTCTCTAAAACCCATGAAGCCTTCAGTTCGTATTGATGATTAAAATTATTATTTTACAGTACAGTACCTATTTGTAAAAAAACGTTTATACAGTACTTTCATTTGTTAAACAAATGTTTGGGCCTGTAAAAAGGTTTTGTTCTTTGGTTTTATTGTATTGTAGACTATTGCATTGTATAATAATTGTAAAAAAATAAAGGTTACTACTTCACGGATTTTGCCTATCACGGGTTCTTTTTGAAACGTAATCCCCGCGAAAAACGAGGGTTCACTGTACTTACTGTTATACTACTGCTACGCCTATCATCATCATCATTATTATAGTATTAACATTGCTATCATCATTACTGTTATCATCATTCTTATTACTATCATTAATAATGATATTATTATTATTATCATCATCGTCACCATTATCAATATTATTACTGTTATCATTATTGTTATCATTATCATTACCATTATCAGGAACATTTTATTATCATCTTTATTTTTGTTATTATTACTGTTACAATTATTTCTATTATGATTATTGCAAACATTGTTCTTATTATCTTGGTTTCCACAATCATTAATATTATTATCATTTGTATTATAATTATTGTCCTTATTATTACATTACCTTAATATTAGCATTATTATCGTTATTATGAATATCATCATTATTATCAATATTATTTTCACTATCATAATGATCATTATGATTATCATTGCTATTTTATCATTATTATTATCAATGTAATTTTCTTATTATCATTATTGTTACTATCATTATTTTTTTCAATATCAATATTATCATTTCCATTATAATTACTATCATTATTATTATTACTATAATCCTTGATACTATTATAATTACCATTATTATTATTATTAGTAGTAGTAGTATCATTATTGATATTATTATCATTATCATTATCATTATCATTATCATTATCATTATTATTATTATCATTATTATTGTTATTATGATTATTATTATATATATCATTATTATTATATTCATCATTATTATTATTATTATCATTATTATTATCATTATCATTATTATTATTACTGTCATTATTATTATTATTATTATCATTATTATTACTATTATTATTATTATTAATATCAATACTATCCTTTTTATTATCATTATTATTATTATTATTATCATCAGAATCATCATTATCATTATCATTGTCACTATCATTTTTATCATCATTATCATTATCATTATCATTATATTTATCATTATCACATTCATTATCATTATCCTCATATCATTATTATTAATACTATTATTATTATTATAATTATCATCATTTTCATTATCCTCATCAATATCATTATCATTATCATTATTATTATCATTGTTATTATTATGAACATCATTATAGTCAACATCATCATGTTTATCATTATTGTCATTATTATCATTATTATTGTCGCTGTCACTATTACTTTCATTATTATTAATTATCATTGTTATCACCTTTATTATTGTTATCATTACTATCATCATTATTATCATTATTATTTCATTGTAATCAGCATCATTTTCTTTGTTTTCATCACTGTCATTATAATTACAATTATGATGATGATGGTTGTCAATATTATCATTATAAATATTATCATCATTACTATTATTTATATTATTATTGTGATTGTTATTATCATTATTCTTATTTGTAGTAGTACTAATATCTTTCTGATCTTCATCAGTATTATTATCATGATCAATATTATGATTATAATGATCATTATCATTATCATTATTATTATTATTATCATCATTATTATTATCATTGTCAGTATTACTAACTTTACTATTACTATTATTGTTATTATTTTCATCAGAATCATCTTTTTTTCCGATTTTCATTATCATCATTATTATATCATTATTATTCTAATTGTTACTATTATTATCATTATTATTCTTATATTACTATTATCATTATCATCATTACTGTTATTGTTATCAGAATCATCAATGTTACTTCATTATCAATATTATCATTATTGTTATTATTATCATTATTGTTATTATTATCAATACTATCAGTGTCATTATCACAACTATTGCCATATTATCATTATTATCACTATTATGATTACCATTATTATTAGTATTAGTAGTAGCAGGATAGGTAGTATCAATATTAGTGGTATTAGTATCATTATGATACAAATACTAAGAGTAATAACAATTGTCATCATTTTCTTTTTTATTATTCATATCATTATTATTGTTACTATTCTTATAACTAGTATTATCATTATTACTATTATCATCATTATTATTATCATTAGTATTATTAATATCATTATTATTATTATTGGTATCATCATTATTAGGTTTAGTATTACTTTCATTACTATTATTATTACTATTATCATAATAATATTTTTATCACTATAATTCTTATCACATTCGCCGTTACTTCCAGAATTACCTCCGCCAAGAAAATTATGCTTTGGATTGCGTTGGTTTGTTAGTTACTTATTTGTTCGTTGGTTAGCAGAATAACTCTAGACACAATGAACAGATTTTTAAGGATTCTTTTACCACCGGTGTGTCGAAGCCAAACTTGAATGCTGTTATATAGTAGTGACCCGGATCATGATCCAGATCCAGGATTTTTGAAAATAATTGCATCCTTAAGGGGTAAATATCAATATTATCAATACCTTTATTACTTCTGCCAAGGTGGTAATGTGCTTACGGATGTCACCACTGTACTGGATTAGAGATGATATAAATTATCATTATTATCATTATTGTTATTATTATTACCATTATTATCGTTGATATTATCATTACCACCATCATTGTATTTATTATTATCACTATTATTAATATTGTTACCTTTATTATCATCATTTTTCGTATTGTTATCACTATAATCGTCATTTTTCTTACTGTTATCATTATCATCATCATTTTCCTTATTGTTATTATCATTATCATTATTACTATCATTATCATTATCATGAAATTAATATTCATATTATTATTAGTAATAGTATCATTGTTATCATTATCATTATTATCAATATTACTGTCTTTAATAATGATAATAATAATAATAATAATAATAATAATAATAATGATAATAATAATAATAATAATAATCCCGTTATCATCATTATTATTTTCATCATTATTGTTATTGTTATCTAAATTATGATTATTATTATTACTTTTGTTATAATCATCATCATTACTGTCATTATTATTACCTTCATCCTTATTGTAATTTTTATTATAGCTATCACTGTTACTACTGTTATTATCATTATCAGCATTATTAGCATTTGATTTTCATTATGGTTATTATCATTATAATAATCATTACTATTTTGATCATCATTATCATTATTTTCTCATTGTTATTATTATCATTATTATAATTGTCAATGTCATTATTATCATCGTTATTATTATCATCCTTATCATTTTATCATTATTTATAATCACTACCGTTATTACTATTACTATTGTAATTTTTATTATCATTATTATTATCACCATCATAATTATTATCATCCTCATCATCATTATTACAGTTATTATCATCATTATTATCCTTTCTGTTATTCTCATTATTGTTGTCTAAATCATAATTTTTCAGTGTTATTATTAGTATATTGATGTTATTATAATTTTTATTACTGTTATCATTGCTGCTGTTGTTATCATTATGATCTATTAATTGTTTATAATGTCATCATCATCGTTGTTTATCTTTAACACCATCATCGTTGTTTATCATTATCACCATCATCATTATTATCATGGTTATCACTATAGTAATTAGCTGTATTATCATTATCATATCATCAATAATATAAAGTTACGGTCAGACTACCCGTAGATTCGTGAAATCCAACGGAATTTGCCCATCGATGGATTCACTGCACTGCACTGTCGCCCACATGTTTGATGCGATGGATACGCATACATTCTTCGATGGACGAATGGAAAAATTGCACACGAGAATCTATTGTATGCATGGTATGCATATATTTTCATTTCAAAGCATA
>NC_091586.1:14629252-14634252 GCF_042767895.1 Penaeus vannamei
AAGCACACACACTTCGTACTTCTTTGTTCGACTAGTGTCTCGGTGTTTAACTCTGCTGTTTTAATGCATGATAATAGGGAGAAAGCTAGAGCGAGGGAGCGGGTATTGTAGCGATGTCTGAAGGACTTTCATTATGTGGGGCAATCGACCGCTCTCCTTGATTTCCAGATAATAATCACCTGTCATTTTTCGTGTTTTTGTGAATCAATTGTGCCTGGCTTTATTTTCCGAGACTCAAAGAAATAAGACAACTCTACATTCAAACTGTATGCATTGTTTACCTTGTACCAGCTAATTCACATTCAGGTCCTCAATATACTTATTTCATATTTATTCGCCACGATATGTTTTGCACTAATTGCTATATTTCGGGAATCACAAAATGAAGCAAATGCCATTCAGAAATGTTGTACTCACCTCTTTTTCACAATTTCTGAGAAAATATTTGAAAACGAATAAAAGGAAACTCGCAAGCAGCGCGCGGGAAACTCGTATGACGCTTTGTTGATAATTTCATAGAGTCGGATTTTATTTACCAGTATTACGAAGCTTTCATTACAGAATTTAAGATCACAGTAGGATATCAGCATTGATTCCTAATCCTGATATTTACTAAGGATCAGACTTCCTCTCCCTCTCTCCCCATCTCTCTCTCTCTTTCTGTCTCTGCGTTACGCACACACACACACACACACACACACACACACACACACACACACACACACACACACACACACACACACACACACACACACACACACACACACACACACACACACACACACACATACAAGTAGGCACGACGATATATGTATATATATATATATATATATATATATACATATATATATATATATATATATATATATATATATATATATATATATATACACACATATACATATATACACAGATTTAGAAATTAAGTCTTTCCATATCATTTTTTTCATGCAATTCAGTAACACATGGCGTTTCATGTCGAACCAAGACTTTAAATATCATTAATCCGAAAAGGATGTCTAGAAATAACAAAGGCTCCATCAGCTGTCAAATGCTCTTACGCTCTTTTCAAGGCTCATTGGCCTAGCTCTTACTGGGAAAGCGTTGGATGAAAAAGCAACGAGCTCGGAGACAAGGACCTTGCTCGGAGATGCAAACACGGGCCGCTTCACTCGGGGCGTAGAGTGGCTCATGCACGAGAGCAAGAAAGAAAATGGCATTTCTCTTAACAGGTTCTTGAGGCGAATAACCTTCCTCCGATCGTGATGGGGCCCAAGGAGGGAATCGCCCTCATCAACGGCACGCAACTGATCGCTTCCTTGGGCTCCGAGGCCCTGGAGCGAGCGGAGACGGTGGCGCGTCAGGCGGACGTGGTGGCGGCGCTCACTCTGGAAGTCCTCAAGGGCACTTCCCGGGCCTTCGACAGCGGTGAGTCTGGCAAGAATGTGTCCGGGAGACACGATCTGATGATGCCTACTTATGTGAATATTGGAGAAAAGCGTGCATATAAATTTGTTTCAAACAGCGTGACTATAAACGCATAAAACGATTCCAACAACACATTAGGAAAGTTTGTGTTTTATTGATTTTGAAAACCTGAGCATTCGATATTCCCTCTCACACTACTAGTAAATATTCGCATATGTGCAGGGTTGGTATGTAGGATTATGTAGCGATGGCATCACATCCATCAGATCAAAACATAAAATCACCGGGGACAGTAATGCACCAAAAGCCAACAAGGAAGTGCTGTCAATGTGCAGTAGTCTAGGGAATTGAATAAGATTAGACTTTATAGTTATCTTGTGTAGTAAGAAAACGATTATTAATATATTTTACAGATGATTAATAGTTCACGGCCTAAACTGGAACCTACCATTATATTTCAAAATGATATTTTACCCTACAGATGTGCACAAGCTGCGGCATCATAAAGGTCAGATTGAGGTGGCCAGACGTATCAGAGGCCTTCTGCACAGCGACACCCATCCCTCCGAAATTGCTCGTGAGTAGGGAAGAACGCGAAGGGGGAAAAGGAGAGAAAGTGAGAGAGAGAGAAAAGAAGAGGGTGAGGAAGAAAGAAAAAGAGAAGTAGGAGGAGAGGGAAAGGGAAGAGAGGAATGAGAAAGGAAAGGAGGAGAAGGAAAAAGAAAAAGAAAATATGAAGGTAGCAGAAAGGGAGGAAGATAGGGAGCAGGAGAAAAAAATTAGGGAGAGGGAGGAAGAAATAAAGGAGAGGGAGAGGAAGAATATATATATATATATATATATATATATATATATATATATATATATATATATATATATATATATATATATGTGTGTGTGTGTGTATATGTATATGTGTGTGTGTGTGTGTGTGTGTGTGTGTGTGTGTGTGTGTGTGTATATATATATATATATATATATATATATATATATATATATATATATATATATATATATATATATATATATATAGAGAGAGAGAGAGAGAGAGAGAGAGAGAGAGAGAGAGAGAGAGAGAGAGAGAGAGAGAGAGAGAGAGAGAGAGAGAGAGAGAGAAGCATATAGTTAGAGAGACAGAGTGGGAAAGAAAGCGCAAGGTATTTTGCTAAATCATGAATCTTGGTAATTAATTTAGGAGCCAAGCACATCTTCAGATTTCTCATTAGTCATTCCTGAGACAGACAAAGATATTTTTTCTTGGGAGAATACGATGTCTGTGGTCCCTTAATTGAGATTTTTACATCTTACCAAAATAAATGCGTTTCTTCAGCCTTTCAAATAATTCCATAAAAATACAGGTTATACCTCAGCCTTTTCTTTATTTTCATATCTTTAAATATTCACATATAGATTTACATCGCATATGTTTGTAGATGTGTTCTGGGTCACCCGCCACACCCCCAACGCCGTGATCACAATATCATTTCTTTCCCTTGTGAAAATCGGCTGTTGTCCTGATGTTCAATTTAATGCTGTATTCGCGTTTCAGATCAGGCCCTGGGCTTAAATCAGTGCCCTTAACGCCCCCCTCATCAGGGATATGAAATTATATTCATAGAAAGTATAAGTTGGTTTTCCTGTTGTGGTGAAACATTTAATAATCGAAATCTAACTAAATGTTGGAAATCACAGCCAGAGAGCAACTTGCTCTCTGGCCGATGAAATAGTTTCCACCGTAAAGCAGTGAAGTATTTTGCATGATTCGTCGATTTGTGTAGCTCACATGAAGGGTCAAATCTGTGATTCGTGAATTATAATTTTCACGTTATGCAGATATGGAGAAACGCTAATGATATCACGACCGAGCTTTATGGATGCTCTGAAGACAAGACCTGGCTTTGATTATATATCATCTTCCTGAGAATCTCTCTATCTATACCTATCTTCCTCTCCATTATCTATCTATCTATCTATAGATGAATACATATATATGCACACACACACACACGCGCGTATATATATGTATGTGTGTGTGTGTTTATTTATTCAATTATTTATACGTGTGTGTGTGTGTGTGCATCTACTTCTGTATTCACCTTCCTTTCTAATGGTTTGTGAAAGAGATGCTTTGGATGACACGGTGACCTTGTCCCCAGAATCGCACAGATTCTGTGACCGCGTGCAGGATGCGTACACGCTGCGATGCTGTCCGCAGGTTCACGGCGTAGTGCACGACACTCTGAAGTTCGTGCGAGGCATTCTCACGGACGAACTGAACTCCGCGACCGACAATCCGGTACGTCTGTCTCACGGCCATGGGCTTTGCATTGTTTCTTTTCTTTTACTTTGATTTCAATTTTGCTAATGATTATTTTCATTAGGTGACGATAATAGCAATACTGAATGATTGCACTGCTTATAACAGCGCCTTCAGCCTGGCTGGACAGCTGAGGCGGGCGAGAAATATCGGGCGATGGAAGAAGCAGGGCCGCCCGGCAGCATGCGGTTGGCTCGCGAGATCCAATTTCGGTTTATGAATTTGGATATGAATATGGCTCCAACTTCATTTCACTTTTTCTTTTGTTTCTTGAATAAGAATACCTCTCTTGCGAAATTAAACATGCTTAATTTTCTGTTAGATTGTTTTATGTATTTAAAAAATATGCAAAATCAAATTGTGAGGGAAAGTGTTTGTATGTAATTGGATAAGGTATGTATGTAAAGGATAAGACAGATAGTTTATCTCTAAAAAAAATGCACAAGTAACCATGTGCGCTGGAATGTTGTAATTTGTAATACTATTACGATCATTATCGTTGTAATCCTAACAAAACAGTAGCACTAACGGCCGTATACATAAAAAAAATATTGGACACATCCGTTGACACACAAAATCCCTTACTAAGGAATAATCCAGGAAATAAATCAACTGCTGGTATGCCAAAATTATGCAAACAGATAAGAAAACTATACTAATGTAACACAGCCTTGCAGCCGCGTAAAAGCATGAGAAAATTTGGCTAGAATTATTTGCATCACAATTTCTCTAAGCATACGGCCTTGGGGGAAATGAAAAAATGTGCTTAATGATCGTTGATAATTATGCTAACGATTTCGAAAATAATGACAGTAATAGCGATGGTAGGAACTGAGTAATTATTATTATTATGGTGATAATCACGATGAAACTTTTTATTTGTTACCATTCTTGATGTTATGGAAGTCTCCCGCCTAAGGTCTAAATACTTATATAGACCTTGGTCCCGCCAGCTCGTGCTGTCGGAGCGAGAGGAGATCATCAGCGCCGGCAACTTCCACGGCGAATACCCGGCCAAAGCCTGCGACTACCTGGCCATCGGCATCCACGAGATCGCGTCCATGTCCGAGCGCAGGATTGAGCGCCTCGTCAACCCTGGTCAGTGCGTCTGCTCGGCTTCAGCTGCACCTGCTGTGCTATTTTTATTCATTATGTTCATGGCGTTGAATCAATCTTTCTTATATATAATAATGATGATAATAATAATAATCTTTATAATAATGATACTGATGATGATGATGGTGATGGTGATGGT
>NC_091586.1:14641752-14646752 GCF_042767895.1 Penaeus vannamei
ATTACGTGAATTTCCCGACGCATATCCTCGGCAGATCTTTAGATCCTGTAATAACGGATCTAAGTGAGGACTTTATCTCGTGCTCACCGCTCGGCTTAATAGGAACGTCAGACCACCTTGCGGTTATATCACACCTTTGCCTTACACCTGCAACTGACGAAATCAGACAAAGAAAAATATGGCTATGGAACCACGCAGACTGGCTAGGTATGAAGGCAGAACTTCAGGCACAAGACTGGGATGCTCTCCTGGTGGGGAACACGAACGACAAAGCATCCTCCATCACCAGCCTCCTCGCCGAAATGCAGGAGAAATACGTCCCTTCGCGGACATACATCACAAAACCAGGGGATCAAGCCTGGTTTGGCTACAGATGCTATCAAGCGTCCAAGAGAAAATACAAAATGTGGCAAAGATACAAAGCTAATCCTACAAGATATAATAAGAATTTATACAAAACTGCATGCAAAGAAATGACAGCCACATGCAAATGGGCCCGCAATAGATGGCAAGAGGAAACGAAAAGGAAACTAACATCTCTGGGAGCAGGCAGCAAGGAGTGGTGGTCACTCATCAAGGAGCACCAAGGGGAAACCCGGGAACCTACAATACCTCCACTAACCAAGCCTGATGGAACAACTGCTTCAAGAAATCGGGATAAAGCTGACTTTCTGGGAAGCTTGTTTAGTCGAAAAATGACAGTGCCAGATGCCAACAGAACACCTCCAGAGATACCCTCAGTATGCCATGACCAACTCCCTGGTCTTCAAATCTGTCACACCAGAACAAAAGTGATCCTTCAGAACTTGAACACAAAGAAAGCACCAGGATCAGACGATATCAGCCCACACACGCTCCGCAGGTGTGCAGCCGAATTATCTCAGCCATTATCATCCATCTTCCAGTCATGCATCGAAGAGAGCTGCTGGCCCACCATCTGGAAGGAAGCAAGAGTGATTCCTCTGCATAAGAAACAGTCAAAAACAAACCCAGACAACTACCGGCCCATCTCCCTCCTGCCATGCATCAGCAAGGTATTCGAAAAGATCATTGCTGAACAGCTCATGGAACACCTGGAAAACCACAATCTTATTTCCAACAGACAGTTTGGTTTTCGTTCCTCCTGATCGACTGCTGACCTTCTACTACTAAGTAAAAACTGGCACACTTGACCGAGTGTGGCACCGAGGGCTCCTCGTTAAACTACAAACAAGGGGCATAAGCAGCAACCTTTTGCGGCTCTTTGGTGATTATCTCACTGGAAGAACACTGCAAGTAGTCATCGGTGGCCAGTCATCCCACAAGTACCCGATACAGGCGTCGGTACCACAGGGATCTGTACTTGGGCCAGTCCTATGGAACATCTACAGAGATGATTTGCTTAGGGAACATCCCGAAATCTCAGCGTATGCTTACGACTGTACCATTTCTATTTCATATCTACGTAATGATCATGACACTGTAGCAATGGACATGACTGGGGATCACAATGGCAAGTGAGTTTTGCCGCCAACAAGACCCAGGCAATGGCTGTGTCCCGCTCTCCGGCTGCATCAGACGTCATGAAGGACAAGATCGTGATGAACACCGCCCTTCCACTTGAGGACTTTATTTCAATCCTCGGTGTGGACATCGACAATGAGCTCAGATTTAACAGACACGTCAGTAGGATCTGTAAAACAGCTTCTCTGAAGGTGACAGCTCTCCGACGTATAACCCACCTCCTGAGTCCTCAAGGAATTCTGATGCTGTACAAGTCCCAGATCAGACCACATTTAGAATATGCCTCGTTGGCCTGGTCTTCTACTGTGCCCACCAACCTCAACAGGCTGGATAAAATAGAAGAACGGGCTCTCAGGCTTATCCAGGAAGCCAGCAACCCTGGTCACATTGACTCGCTCTAACGGTGCTCCACAAGGCTCAGGTGCAGCAGGTGCCTCATCTATCCAGCCTCAGTCTCCCACCGCACGGCCGAGAGAGAAGTACGAGGACGGTATACTCCAATCAGCTTCTGGTGGAAGTTCAGCGAACCTTCTCAGCCAGAGCAGCACGACTGTGGAATGAATTCACATCCACCACCGATGTCACCGAAATGACCACGCAGCAAGTGAAGACAGCGGCACATCGATGGTGGTCGAGAAAACCGTCACCTCTTTATCTCCTGTACACTCATGGCGACACTTAAGGCAACACTGTACATAATCTTGTACTTTAATTCCTTTTTATTTGTTTAATTTGATAAACCTGGTTATTATTTACAAAAATAGGTTGGGTTTTCAATTAAGCTCCTTTAGATAGGTAACTTTTAACCCGCAAAAAGAAACCTGTAAGTTCTAAATAAACTGGTTTCAACCTATACATATCTGTATGATGACTATAAATAAAGATGTTTAAAAAAAAAGAAAAAAAAAAAAAAGAAGAGAAAGAGAGAGAAAGAGAGAGAGAGAGAAGGGGGTGGGAGAGGGAGAGGGAGAGAGAGAGAGAAGGGGGTGTGTCAGCTATATGGAAACCGGATGGGTTGGGCTTCACACCTAGGCATTGCAGCTGCCTTACTTCCTGGCTTCGCACCTTCCTTACCAGCCCAAGACTTTCTCTTCCGGCTCTTCGACACGCCCGGAAGAATGGACACCCAAAGAATAGGGTACGAGGCACCTCCGCCAGCAGGACAAGGAGGCGCTGGATATAAGGACGTCTCGTCAGGCAAAGAGGAACAGCACCAGAAGCAGACCAAGACCTAGCAGGAGTCATACGGCAGGAGGCCGCCCTCGGCCCTCGGGGCGCGGGGTCACTCTCGGGGCCGCGCATTACCTCCCCAATAAACTCCTCAAGCAAGTCCCCTCTCATTCACCACCACCTCCACGCCCCCCAACTCTTACGTTGACAACTGGTGGCTAGCGGTGGAAGAACTTCACAACGCCGAACGTTCCTGAAAGAAGCTCCTGCCGAAGTGCCTTAACGCCAGCCATCGCTAACAAGATCCACACCATGTCTGCCACACTACGTCATACTGACAATTCACGTCTGCGCTACGCTCCCGACGAAGTCGCTGAAGATGAATTCCCCAACTCACTCTCGCCAACCGACTCACCTACCTCGCCAAGTCTTCGCGAACCTTCGTCAGCATAAGCCATGAAATCACACTTCGACCCTACACCACCGATACTCTCTCGCTACTTTTAAGAGTAAGTGTACCTCTTCAGTGGCAGTTTAACTATTTGCCCTCCCTAAACCCACCCACACCTTACATATAAGCTGCCTTTTCTTAACTACTAATTCTATATTACAAATTTTTTCACTGTTAATAATTGTGTTAACTCACAACGAAGTTACACACTGGGGTCACTGTGACCACTCACCTCACTCCCCCGTCCTAACCATTCTTTAATTGATGTATATTGTTGTATTATTTGTGTCTTTCAGACTATCGTATTATTGTTGTCTTCACATTGCATAATGCTTTATTTTTTCAGAACAAGTAACAGTTTCAGTTTATATAATTATCGTAATGTATCGGTTTTCCCGCGTATATTATTCGCGTCTATTGTTGCGAATTTACAGTAATCTTTGCTTCACTTTATATGCTATGTTTATTAGTAGTTCCTTCGTTCTTGTTTGCCGCGGTAATTGTTCGCTTATTCACACAAACATGTCGACCCTTTACTCACCTATTTGACCGCTCTACACGAATTCACTCTAGGATTATTTGTACTAAGTACCATGTTTTATAACTGATTCTAACTCGCTTTAATGGTCTACTCTCTATATTCGATATCTTATCGTTAGTACTGCTGGGATTTATGCTTCTTTAGTTTTAAGGTTTTGGTGAATATGTAACTTGTAACTAACTTGATGGAGTCGAAATCTGCTGCAATAGGGGTTACGCAATGCAGACACCATGCTTTATATAGGCTTACATATTATCACCGCAATTTAGTTTTAAGCTGTTATATCTACTACGAAGAAATCGCGGCCAGACGCCGTTGAATCTCCTACGAAGGAATCGCGCCCGCCGAATGTTGCTACTCGTACTATATTCTGCCGGCTACCTATAAATATACATTGAGTTTTATGTGGATTTAGTTTAAGGCCATTAGTGTCAAAATATAATTTTGCTTGTGTAAGGATATGTTGAGCGTTTCTTATTAATGTATTCAAGTTGTTTACAGAGTCACTATGAAGAAACTGTGAATCATCGGCGTACTGTACCAGAAGGCAGTTATGAGCTATTGTTGATAAATTATTTATGAAAATTGTGAATAGGATCGGACCTAAAATGGATCCTTGTGGAACACCAAAAGGTACTTCTTGTTTTGATGACATACAATCTTTGATACTTACCGATTGGGTCCTTGCATCTAAATAACTTTTAAACCAAAAGGTATCAATTTTATGAATTACTAATTTGTTGAGGAGAATTTCATGGTTAACACTATCAAAAGCCTTAGAAAGGTCGCATAATGTGAGCAAATTTACCTGATTATTGTCTATGTTATTATAGATCTCATCAGTAATTTGTAGTAAAGCTGTTTCAGTAGATAACTTATTTCTGAAACCATGTTGCGTTTAAGATAATAATTTATTGGCCTCCAGGAAACTCGTTAATTGATTTGCTACAATTTTTTCAAGAACTTTAGATAATATAGGGAGTATAGTGATAGGGCGATAATTATTCACATCGTCTATATCCCCCGACTTGAAAATTGGTGTTACTATACCATGTTTCCAAAGCGACGGAAAGACACCAGTGGCCAGGGAGCTGTTAATAATGACCGTCAAATAGTGTGCAATTGCGGGTAGACTATCTCTGATAAAGCGCAAAGCAATACCGTCTGCTCCTACAGCATTTGTTTCGCGAAGGTGTTTTATTACTAAGATTATTGTTTCTACGTCCACTGGTTGTGGTCTGAAAAAATTAGTTGTAAACATTGCCCTTATCTGTGTTTCGTTCTAATGTAGAAGCAGTTGTTTGTTCATGTTAGTTTTCCAATTTTTGAAAAGAA
>NC_091586.1:14651752-14670775 GCF_042767895.1 Penaeus vannamei
CTCGTTTTTTCTGATTTACGTTAAAATGGCACTCCTCTTTCTCCAGTTTTAACTGAAATAGCATGTTCTCTCTCTGATTTTCACTAAAAGAGCAGTTTTCTTCCACCATTTTTGATTTAGAGGATGCTTTTTTCTAGTTTTGACTGAAATGGCACTAATTTTGACTAAGGGGCACTTTACTTTCTTGTGATTTTCAGGAAGTATATAATTTATTCCTTTAGTTTACCCTAAAATTGCACTTTCCCTAATATTGATTTATACATACATACATACATATATATATATATATATATATATATATATATATATATATATATATATATATATATATAAATATATATATACATACACACACACACACACACACACACACACACACACACACACACACATATATATATATATATATATATATATATATATATATATATATATATATATATATATATATATATATATAAATGAAACTAGCCACAACGAGAAATTGAAAATAAGCGTGACGATTTTGAACTCTTCACGAGTTCCTCATAAGACAAAAAACCAAAATGGATGCCAGGAGAGGATAAGGATAAGTCCGATGTGCGAAGCTGAGTCTCGCCCGGGCTATGGGGGAGCCCGGCCTGTGCCGACTAATGTCGACTCGATCAACGTGTGTCAGCGAGTGCTGACACGACAGAGCTTAGTCCTTACCCACCGTGGTGCCCAGCCACAGCAGTAACCTCCGGGCGACAATTGCAACTTCTCGCGCCTGGGTGGGGCGCGAACCGCCGACCCCTCGAATGAGAGGACGGCACTGTACTACTGTACAGTGACCCGTGTCACTGTATAAGCCTGGAGGCTATACCAGGAGAGAATTTTGACGTTTATATAGTGATAGAGAGACAGATTTGAACAAGATCTGAATCAGGTCTTAGGAGGAGGGTCAAGGTCGAAGAGTCAGGGGAAGGCTTTGCTAACAAGTGATGAGGTAATATAATCTAATCCCATTGGCCAGCACTCAAGTTAAAATTAGACAATTTTCTAATCAAAAGGGCTTCAATTATTTTTCTTTCGTACGAATTTGACGATCTATGAATTAATTTGGCGTCTTTCTAATTTAACTGATGTCCTTCGTCACGTAAATGAATAAAACAAGCATTTGATTCTCTGGCGTATCTGACATCACGTCTATGTTCATTAATTCTTTTTTTTTTAAGTTCTGCCGTTAATCCATTTTTTTTTTTTTTTTTTTGTCTGATGAGGAACTCGTGAAGAGTTCGAAACATCACGCTTATTTTCAGTTTCTCATTGTGGCTAGTTTCATTTTCATTTTTGTGTGTGTATACATATACACACTCATACACACATATAATACAAGCATATGACTGGACACTGACCCTCGTGGTCCCAGAATCGATTCCTCTCGCCGCTTATGTTGCAATGAAGCTCAGGCGTAGAATGCTGGCTTTTGTAATCGAAAGGTGTATGTTTACAAAAATGACACCACTGCTTAGCATATAATATCTGATATGATGAGGATTATATATATGTGTGTGTGTGTATATGTGTGTATTATATATGTTTATATATACATTATATATATACATATATATATATACATATATATATATATATATATATATATATATATATATATATATATATAAAGAAGAAAGAGAGAAATGGAAAGATACAGAGACAGAGCACTGGACTTCGATCATTGTGGTCCCAAATTCTAATCCCCGTTGTGGCAGGTGCAAAATGCTCGCGCTCTGACTGCTGGCTCAAGTCCGATCCCACGGCGAGAAAACGACATATCGCCTTGAGGGTCAAAAGCATGTGTCGTAGGGGAAGTCGTTGCCGCCGCTCAAGTGGTAGCACTCTGAACACGGTTGATTAGGAATTTCATCCAGTCAGGCAAGGGTAGTACTCCCAAATAACTTCTAAAAAGTGAATTAGAGGTTTATGTCATATAGTAAAACGAATGGCTATTGAATATCAATTAATAATATGTATACATATATATACACACACAACTTTTGAAAAGGCACAACAGTATATAGTTTTTCAAAATGAATTATTGCAGGGCAACCTGACATTTTATCTATTAAAGTGAAATTTATTATCGAACTCTTTGATGGTTAAAAAAGGTGATCTAAACGTTGGATTCTGACTGTTAATAATTGTATCTTAATTAATGTGTATATCTGTACCACCAACATAATTATCACTATTATTATTATCATCCCTTTCTCTGTTGCATTATCACATGATTCTCCTAGCATACAATTTACAGGTAAAATCATGACTGCGGACTTAAGAGTGTCTTCATTTTGACATAAAATAGACATCTTATACTTAGAAGCATGTCCATTGCGATATAAAAATTGGTGATAATCTAAAACCAATGTTCAAGGAAAGACACATTCTCTTACACAGGTTCTATCATGATCTGATGGGAGTCCTATCCTATCATTGCCATCATTGTTATTATTGTTATTATAATAATTGTAATTATCATCATTATAATAATTGTAATTATCATCATTATAATAATTGTAATTATCATCATTATTATTAGTAGTAGTTTATGCACATGTATTATCTACATGACTATCCGTGGGGAGAGATTTAGAAGGAAGGTAGAAATGGAAGGGGAAGGGAAAGAGAGGAAGGAGGGAAGGAGGCTTAACGAGAAAGGGAGCTGGGGAGGGCGGGACGAGGGGTGGTTACAAAGGAAAAAGGAGGGAAAAGGGGAAGAGAAAGTCTGGAGATGAGTATGATGTAAGTGACTCTGAGTAACCATCATGGCACCAATCTAAGCATTCAGCAGTGGAATATCTGTAGCTATAATAGAAAAAAACTCCTTTCTCCAGCCAATAGTGCGAGCAAGGAGCACTGACGTCGTCATGCTCCAGGAGACACTGTGGGATCTGTCCGCTTCTCAGACTATCACGTCTTCGCCACTCCAAACCTGGATGGTGCTAGAGGCCTAATGACCCTGGTAAAAGAAGCAACCCCACAACAATGAAAGTGGACGTGCTAGAGGCAAGGCTAATCCAGGCCATAAATCAGGCCGCATCACAAACCATCCCCAAAACTCGTCCATGGTTCAGAACTCACAAAGACGCCTGGTACTTTAATGAATAGATGAAAGAGGCCAACCACAGAGTCAACATGTGCAGAAAAACTTCCGACGGCAAAGAACTTCCCTCCTGGAAGAAGCTGTTGTGGATGCCAAGGAAACTGCCAACAGAGTAAGGCAGGAAAAGTGGTTGGAATGGTACCAGACTTTTGGACACCAGACCAGCCTTACAGAGTTGCGGAAACGGGTCAGGCAAGCGACAAGCCGCCAAGCCCAGAAATGCACGCATCATGACCCACAATCAGAGGCTCACAGACTGGTGCTTGAGTTCTCAGCCAGGACCAGCAGCAACAACCTGCCTCTAGAGCTGAGGGATAAACAGCAAAACCTACAAATCCAGGTAGGCTTGCTCTCATCAGAGACAAAGCATTCAAACCCGATGACATGGATGCCTTCTCTCTCAGGGAACTAATTCATACAAAATCAGCTATGGATCAGCACCGGGATCTGATGGGATCTCCCACCCCATCATATCGCATTTAGGTCTTGCAGGTGAGCTTGCATTCTTGCAGCTCATCAACGTCCTGGCAAACTGCCACACTGCCCCAGACCTCATTGGCAAGTACTGTCCCATCTCACTTCTCAGCTGCCTGGGTAAAACAGCTGAGAAGATGGTACTTAACAGGCTCCGATGGAAAACGGGACCCCCTCCATGAACATCTGCACAGGTTCATAAGGGGTAAGAATGGAACGCCTCAGGGTGGGGTTCTCAGTCCTGCACTTTTCAACACCCTCATGTCCAACATACCCAACATTCACCTGCCAGAGGGATGCAAGATCATCTCTTATGCTGATGACTTGGCAATCATAGCCTCAGGCAATAACTGTCTAACTAGAGCTCAGCGTTATCTGAACCTGGTGCCTGAAGAGTGTTGTAGGACGGGTCTAAAAATATTGGCAGCAAAATCAAAAGCTATGGCTCTGAGAACTAATGTCAGAAACAAAAAACTCATTGTTCAGGGTATGGATCTGGAATGGGTGAAGGACTACCTATACCTTGGTGTATGGATAGGACACACACTCACTTTAAAAAAGGAGATCCAATACCTTCTTGACAGAACCAAGGAAAGACTGTCAGTCATGAAAGTCATGACAGGGAGACATAGGAGCAGGACACAAAGTACTAGGATCATTCTATGTACATGCTGTCCGTCCTATTATTGACTACGCTTCTGTCGCCCTCATTGCTTCCAGCACAACATTAAAAGAAAAACTGGAAACAATACAAAATGAAGCAGCCAGGATCATTCTGGGAGCTCCCAGATGGACAAAGGTCATCAACCTCCTCATGGAGGTTGATTTATCGTCCATGGACACCAGAATTAATCTAATGGCAGCACAGTTCCTTTCCAAGGCCTTGCAGGCACCCAGAAACTCATACTTAAAGCAAAGAGTACTCAGATGCCTACAGCAAGACTATCAATTGTTTGCGAACAACTCTTGGCTCACACACACAGCCAGAGTATTGATACACTTTCAGCTAAAAGAATTATTGCTTGCCAAGGGTATGGACTCCCCTCACCCTAATTACAAAGAACCCCCGAAGTGGGCAAACGAAATGATCGAATTCTCAATCCTAAACCTTACAATGAGAAAAGATCAATATTCTATGCCTAGCCTAAAGGCACAAGCACAAAGGGTCATTACATAAATAACTCCTCCGGGTAGCGTAACTTAATACACGGACCGGATCCAGTGGATCCCATAAACCACACTGCAGGTGCCCGGCTTCGCGACATTCATTAGGGTCACTGACAATGCTTCAACGCTCCAAGCTGAAACGGTTTTCGCGATCATGGAAGCCCTGACACACGCGTCCCTAAGGGCTGGGCACGTTGTCATTCACACCAGACTCTAAAGCAAGCATTGACAGTTTATAGCATAGCATGGCCCCTTTTTAAGACAACATCTGCCTTCTGACATCTGGTACTAACCATAGCCTAAAAATACTCAGTCAAGGGTAGAGAGAAGAATTATAAACTGGGTCCCAAGCCACATTGACATTCAAGGGAATGGAGGCTTGCTGACAAACTAGCCGAAAAGGCAGCAGGGGGTAGCTGCCCCCATCCTCCATGATCGTTAAACCTAGCCGAGAAGGAGACTCAGCCAAAGCACCAAAGCTGCAGTGTGTTACCAAAGTTCACACAAAGTACCAAAGCTCCTTGGGGAGCACATAAGAGAAAATACCCCAAATAAATTCGCTCTCGCTGCTAAATGGTACTTCAGATGCTACAGGCTATGAGCCACTGGCGCTTCACTCCCAATATTAAAAGAGGTACCGAAATAATTCTACACAGATTAAGACTAAGAGTTACCCATGCGCTTGTCAAATTATTGATGACAGAGATTACCAGGTTATGCAAACATTTCTAAGACAGGGACCACCCACCACAGCCGCCAAAGGCTGGTAAAAGAGTTTGCCACATGCTTACTGCATGGCAGCTGGATCGATTGCTCGCAATATAGCCACCACGATAAGCATACAGTTCAAAGAGAAAACACACACAGAGCTAACTAGAAATGACACAGGCCGGCCCACTCCAGAGAAAAGGCCCCGGAGCGAAGCATGACCGCAAATCTAATTGAATTGAACTGGAGGAGAAAGTGAGCTCAGAAAAATGGATTTGGAGGAGAAAAGGGCACAAGGGACTGGAGGAGGGTGAGGAGCTCAACGAGGAAAAGGAGGGTGTGGGAAGGGACAGATCTAGAGAGGCGGAGAGTGGGAAGGGAGGAGTGAATTTAAGGAAGATTAGAGAGTGAGAAGGGTGACAGAGCGGGAAGGGGAAGGGAAAGAAGAGGAGGAGGCGACAGTTAGACGAAGGGAGAAAGAGGAGAGGAGTAGTTCTGCTTTGTTATTAATATCATTTATATTATCATCATTATTGATTATGAAGTAATAATAATTATTATTATCATAACTGTCATCATTAAGAATTGCTCCTATAATTATCACTGTCCAGACGTAGCTAGTTCTTGTAAAAGCAACTTCTGTATGTATCAATTACATACATGTATCAGAGTATCCATATATGACACTACGCACATTCCATGTCTCCCAAAGCTAATGCCTCTACCCTTTTTTTCTCGCGCCAGGACGTGGAGACGCGCGCACGTGTTTCTCTCCCAGCACTGAGCTTCGTGGGCCTGGAGTCCGCCGCGGGAGCAACAAGCGATCCGCTGAACAACGACGGCCAGGCGCGAGCGGCCTCGCAGGCCAAGCGGGGAAGGACAACCGTCCAAGAGTTAAGCAAGAAAAGAGAACAGGATTCGAAATCATTTCTGATTTTAGCTTCCATTGATCTGTATGTCTTCGTTATGCAAAAAAGTAATATTTAGACATATTTGTGAATTTGCACTTTTTTGTTAAACTACATAGCTGACTATCCTTTCACTAATAAATGCTTGTCATGGGAGTAATTCTCTTTTAATATAACTTTTCACAACATGCATATATATGCATGAGCGTGTGGTAATTGTATATACAATAAATTCTAATAATATATATACAAACACACATATACAAGAATAGATAGGTATGTGTGTCGGGTGTGTAGTACAACCCTGCTCTCTCTCTCTCTCTCTCTCTACACTCACACACACACACACACACACACACACACACACACACACACACACACACACACACACACACACACACACACACACACACACACACACACACACATATACAATCCCATTGAGAAACTGATACTCAATGAATAAGAGCAAGCTTCCGTTTGAATTCACCAACTTAGGTGTCATCAACTTTAGTAAATAAGACATGATTTAATTTACAATTGAATAATTTAATGTGGCTTCACACAGTATAAGAGGGTAGGTAGCCCGCAAAACTATTAAGATGGATGAGGGCATGGCACCCTTTAGGAATGTGCCACCTTCAGTTCCCTGACCCCGTTTTGCTAAATAGTTGCTCAAAGTAGGGACACGGAGCACGTGTGTGTCTACGAGGGGACACACCGCAGTGCTTTGATACTGCGTGAACTGCATAATGCGCCTATTCCCTAAATGATTGGAAATCAAACAACCAAAGAAAGCAGGCAGCCCCTATCAACCCCTCGTCTCCATAATGTAGGGAAATCCCCACACTTGCAGAGGTCAATAGTGACGGCGCCAGCAAAGAGAAAGCCACTGACACCGTTCACATCACTAGTGCCAACAGGGGTAAAAAGCCCCATCAACGCTCCAGCACCAGCTGTCACCTACGCCAGCACCGGCACCAATTGAAGCTACTAACTCCAACACCAGCTGCCGCACCAAGCTTTATATAGTCAGAGAGCCCAGAGAGATTTAATAAGCATAGCGAGTACAAAAGGTTTGACACCTGGGTTGAACACCTAAGGGGCCATGGATTCCTAAACGGCCATTCTTAAGTGAACACATTGTGGGTTTGGCCACTTAAGAACGAAGCCTAATTAATGCTAATTATCACTTTTAATCAGCATGTTGAGTACATAAGTGAAACCTTTACAGAATATACTTTATGGCATGCTTGAAATATCATACTAGGTAATTCTTAAGTGTCCGGTTTTGTGGGAAAAGCCACTTAAGAAGAGGTCAAAAGAGTAGTGACCCGCCCAAATTCGCTTCTTCCGGTACCTTTAAAATGACTGCTACTTCCTTACTATTTGGAGTACTGGAGTCAAGGTTGGACTTCAAATGTGTAGATTTTAATGGGAGGAATTACGAGGTCACTTGTTTAATCATCCATTCTCGGATACCATTATCACACACACAAAAAAAAAAAAAAAGTGTAAAAGCGGGGTGCACCCTTTTTACTCCCACACTGAAAGCTTGAAAGTTTTTATCAGCATGGTTGAGTACATCCATGAAACCTACATTAAAAATTTTCCTCTACCAACACATAATAAGAATCAATCATTCTTAAGTGTCAAAATTTTGGACAAATCCACTTAAGAACGACGGACAAAGGTCCAAAGTGTACTCGTTGATCCAACCAAAGGTTTCAATCATCATGCAGAGTACATCAATAAAACTTGCAAGATATGTTCCCCAGGAGACATCCTGACAGCATCCAAGCCTTTCTTAAGTATCTCCCATCCTGAATATGACAACTTAAGAACACTTTAGAAAATTGGGCATAGTAGTGACCCCCAATCCAAAGTTTTAAGTTGTGATTATCTGCGTACAGACCATGTTAGCAGCAAAAACATTTCATATGTATAACTGATTAGCAATTAACATGGAGCACTAATATTTTGCCATGAATCCATCCAAGTGTTCAGTTGTGATTATCTGCGTACAGTCAACAATCATCGTTAGTACCACAGTTCAGTATGAAATCTATTTACATTTAATGTTTTTATGCTACCATTATAGTGTTTTCATATATTTTTTGTATTAAATAACATTTGTTTATTTCCATTTCATTATTGGTTATTACCGCCACACAGGCATGTCAAATGATACTTTACAATTGGGGGTCACTTTCACTATGCCCGATTTATAGTGTTCTTAAGTTTGTCATATTCAGCATGGAGATACTTAAAGAAAGGCTTCTGGATGCTGTCAGGATGTCTCGGGGATCAACGAGTACACTTTGACCTGTCCGTCGTTCTTAAAGTGGATTTGTCCAAAAAATTTTGACACTTAAGAATGAGGATTGATTCTTATCTTTTTTCACCTTTTTTTTGTGTGTGTGTGATAATGGTATCCGAGAATGGATGATTAAACAAGTGATCCATATTCCTCCCATTAAAAATTCTACATTTTGAAGTCCAAACCTTGACCCAGTACTCCCAAATAGTAAAGGGAGTAGCAGTCATTTAAAAGGTACCGGAAGACGGAACTTGGGTGGGTCACTACCTTTGACCTCTTCTTAAGTGACTTTTCCCACAAAACCGACACTTTCAAGAATTACCATTCCTTATCGATATCAGTATGCCATAAAATTTATATTCTATAAAGGTTTCACTTATGTAACACTCAACATGTCTTTGATTAAAAGTGATAATTAGCGATTAATTAGGTCGTTCTTAAGTGGCCAAACCCACAACGTGTTCACTTAAGAATGGCCGTTTAAGGGATCCATGGCCCCTTAATTTCGTTCAACCCATTGGTGTCAAACCTTTTATTTACTCGCTATGCTTATTTAAATCTCTCTGGGCTACTCTGACTATTAGCCCATCCCTCCCTGTAGCTTAAGGCAAGCAAGGGGTTCAGCAATGGAATGAGGGATCTACAAACATTGCTCAAACAGATGAAGCAGATGATGTTCATGGTGTAGCAACAGATGGTTCATAGTTCCAAGGAAAGGATGTTTGCGTTCCTCGTCGAGTAACGGCAGCCTCAACTTGCAGTGAGCCTTGGAAACGGTCAAGTACTAACCGATGGTTCCAAATAATCTGCTGAAATGTATTACATGGAACATTAACAGTTTGCAGAAATGCAAAGACAGCCCTGTATTGCTTTCCAGAAGTCAGAACTGATGTTCGTTATGCAAAAAATGCAGAATACATATATCATGACAGAATAATACTGAAAAATCCCTCTACACGAGGACTTAACATTTACATAAAAAAATACTATTCCATCAAAAAGTGATCGATAACAAACGTGACAACACATGTACTGAATCTCACGATGTTAAAATATTTTTGATGGTAAAATATCCACCATCATTAATGTACATATGAGCCACATGATAGTGAGGGGAGTTGGTACCTAAATCTCTTGACAGTGATGCATAAATGATACCTGTCTCACTGTGTGGAAGATTTTTAATTCTCGTCACCCCTCTCATGGGCTCTGAAGGAAGCACCACCATAACCAAAAACAGGTAAAGGTTTATTATATGAATATATCCAAAACACTAGTGACCTACATCACCTATTTATGCTCCTTAAAAAGACTCATTTCTTAGGTGGCATAATTATATATAGCTCTATACTATCAGTGCACGATTTCCCAATCACTGCGAAATGTTGTCCCCTCTCCTTGGTGATCATTGGGCATTCCGTATTACCCTCCCATTTCGTTAGAAGAAGAAGCCCACCCCATTCATGCTTTCGGTACTGCCTTGCTAATAAACATCATGATGAATTTATTAATGCTGGAATAAAGACTTTATTTCAACTAGCCCTGATCAGTTTAATGAAACTCAGCAAGGTGGTATCATTACCCCAACTCTACCCCCAGAATACCTGTCAATAATAGGTCTCCATTCTCCAGTGGCAAACGAGCATAGTACCCTACGAACAAAGATCCTGAGAATAAAGCTACTTAGAAAGTTAATAAGGTCAAGAGTAAATAGAATTAAAACACTTGGGAAGAAACCCCAACTACTCCCACACAAAGTAATGTGTGGAGGGAAGATCAACAAAATTAGAGGTAATGCATACAAAGTACCTTCCAACCCTCATCCATAGAGGGTAACTTTGTCACTCATCGGCAAATGCTACGAAAACTCTCTTGTTAATCTTCTAATATCCGTACGTGGGTGCTCCCTATAGTCAAAACACAAGAAATGAAAATAACTACCATGAGGCTAATGCACCATTCATAAGCCATGAACTTACCAGCCATTATGACTAGCAAAATCCCAGTGCACCTGGGAATGATAAATATCATATTTACCTGACATCCCTACCTCTCTAAACCTATAAAAAAATTCTTCTCACTTGTCACTGCTGCACCAAACCAAAGAGATCAAATTCAGTCATAAGTTTTAGGTTTCCAAGAGGGGGAAAAGAACACAAATGTGGAATGTAGTGCGCTTTTTCTTCTTCCTTCATAGATTTCAAGGTAGCATTCGACAGAGCCTTCCCTACTGCAATACCAAGGCACCTATAGTGCTTATGATGACTAGAGTTTGGCCTTCCACAAGTAGGAGTTTTTTGTCCTCTTCATAATCTCAGCTATCATAATGAACATAATAAACGTAATATATGCCATGGAGATTTGCAGTAAATGTTGTTACTGGGATGTTGATAGCATCAATGTTCCATGCATTGAAGCAAAGAACAATTTTTAGGCAGTTTACTGGCCTTCCATTTTAAGTTGTGGTCTTTATGAGATTAAAGTATCGAGGGCGCCGAACATGCCAAACTCTATAATTAATCTCATTAGACAAGGTAAAGGTAAATTTGTGGTCTGGATCATGTAACTGCAGAAGTCTTATGCTGAGTAGGTGTTGACTTGGGTGAAATAAAACTATGAATTAACGGAGGGTCCAACTCTTTCGTCATGACAAGATCTTTAACGCAGTCACTGGGCAAAACCAACAATGATTTTCATCGCCTTTTTCTGTAAAAGCTTCAAGGGGTCTTGAGAGTATTTTGTCGCCAGGATATGTACATCAACCTTATGGCTATTAAGGAAGCACCTATGCATCTGTTGATTTATATGTCTCAAACGCTCCAAGCAATATTCCCTGATGTTTTGAACGATTTAGTGAGTGAAGTGGAACATGAGGTGTAGAGTTGAAATCACAACACGAAGATACTTCTAGGTTTCAGTTTTGCAATAACTTGCTAATACCTAACCATGGAGTGCATGGCAGTGTATTAGATCTGAAAATTTACTTAGTCTTGATAGCGTTGATTATGCATGTTCCAGGTCATGGGAAGCTCACATTTTGCTAAATCTCTGAACATAGATCCCCCTATCTAAGACCTGAATGAGAATGTCATCATAGGACGTGATGCTACGAAGGTCTCCTAACTTTCCACTGTTATGCTTGCAAATTGTTCATAAGTATATCCACTGGGAGGTTGTCTGGTCATTTTCGGCATTTTTTCGCCCATATTGCCAGAATCGAGTTAAGTGCGTTTCTAAGGAGTTTCAGGGCCCAACCGCTATTTTTTTTAAGTGGTAACAGCCATTTCTGATGTCCCGAAATCTATTTTTTTTTATCTTATCATAGAAAATCGGCAATTGTGACACATGTAATAAGTCAGATACAATAAAAAATGAGATTTTCCCTGAAAAGATAAAATTTACCACAGCAAGTTAGAGACCAACATTCATTTTTTCGGAATAATTTCAATAATTTTATTTCTTTTATACAAATAAACATTTGCCCGTTCATATGAGGGTACTTTAATTTCTTTGTGTTCATATTTAGTTTCATCTGAGGGAAAATATCTTGAAAAAGCAACCCCCATATTGGGAGGTAGAGTTTGCCAAATGAAGTCCGGATCACCACCAAAATAATTATATTATGGAATATAGTTATAGCTATATTCTATAAGGAATATAGAATATAGTTGAGGCTCAGATACACCTCAGGCAAAAAAAAAAAAAAAAAGAAGAAAAAAAAAAAAACTTATCTGTCCATATCTTTTCGTGTTAGAAAAATATCCTGAACCCGAACCATGATCCGGTTCACCACCAAAATGTCATGGTGTCTGGGAAAAATCTCATGGTAAAATCTGTTCGCAACTTTTTGAATTATCAAATATAACAAACAATCAACAAACAAACAAACGGAAGGAACAATATATATAAACATATAATGGGATACACGGAAATGGTCTGTATATACTTATATACCGCCCCGATCACATTAGAAGTATGGTCATATTACATCAGGTAAGGTCCAGAATAGATCAGATCAGGTCCAAATCACACCCCAAGTCAGATCACATCAGATTACATTTGATCTGGTCAAATCGCATCAAGAATCATGTCATATCACATCAGATTATTCAAGGTCAGATTGCTTCAGATAAGGTCATATCACATCCAGATACGGTCCAGATTCCATCAGGTCAGTTTAGAATACATCAGATCAGGTCGAGAATACATCAGATAAGATCAGGTTACATCAGATCAAGTTCAGATCCCATCATGCCACATCAGATCTGGTCAGATCACATCAGGTCAAGGTCAGATTACATCAGATCAGGCCAGATCACAACAGATTACGTCAAATCACATCAAATAAGGTCAGGATTTACATCAGGTCAGATCACAAAGGTCAGGAATCAAATCACAGATGAGGTCCATCGAATATGGTCAGTCAGAATATGTCAGAATACATGTTATCAGGTCAGAACGCATCATTTTACATCCAGACCAGGTCAGTTCCATGTCAGGTCCCAGATCACATCAGATCAGGTCACATAAAAAGGGTCAGATCACGTGCTCTGACGTGATTTGATGAGATTTAACAAGATCTGACCTAATCTAATATGAGATCCGACTCGATCTGATGTAATCAGATCTGATCCTGATGCTTGAGATGACTTTATTCCAATAACAAGATTAATTGGAATTGGGATTAATCTCGATGAATTGGACAATTGGTAATATTATTATACTGCAGATGATGTAATCTTAGCAGAATATGAATATCCACACAAAAGTCATATTTAAATGGATATCGTATATAAATGGTGGAAAGAATGGGAGACATTAACTGCAGCAAAACACAAATTTTACATGCTCGCACACTATTCTGGCAGAAGATCTTGCTGTAAGAGCATCAGCAGCCCTCTGGTTCCATTTGCATTTACCTCTTTATTGGATAAGTAATAAGATGGAATACAAAACTTTCAAGAAACTACGATGCATGCATTGCAATTTCAGTGCAGGCGTTTTGGGGCTTGATGCTGCACACAATCGTGTTCTGAGGACATAGGTATTGTCCTTACGAGGAGAAATGGGGTATAGACTTAAAGATACGGTCCAGACTACCCATAGATTCGTGAAATCCAGCGGATTTTAATGGAATCTGGAAAATCCCTGGACTTCCGACCACACGTCCGATGCGATGGATACCCCACTCTTCCATCTGATGGACGAATGAAAAAAGCACACTTTGAGAATCTACAGTATACATGGTATGCATGTATTTTAACTTCAAATTATATAATTTAGATTATTCATATTATTTTTACATCAATATTTGCATTTAAATTTAAGCTAAAATACGATTAAAAAGTAAAAATAAGCAGTGACCATGGATTTATTACTCATTTGACAAACGAATATAAACAAATGCGTAGCTACCAACCCGTGAATATTTCGAAGTATGTGGAATTCTGAAGCAAAGATTAGAACTCCAGAATCAAGAAAGAGTAGCAAGAGTTAGGGTTAGTCCCTGCGGTCACGATTTGTTCAGATGCGATTCCACTGGATAAAGCCGGTGATTCTTTTCGCAGTGTGAACACTGCGGATGGATAAGTTGATTCCAACCCACAGAAAACGGCTGGAAATATATGGGTAGATGAACTGATCGTACCTCAAATGTTTTCTTTTTTATTATCATTTTTTTTGCAAGAGCGTGCTCAGATTCGCGGATTCATGTATGCTAAAGGAAGAAGGTCATGTGATGTGATTTGACCTGATCTGCTGTAATCCTAATGTATTCTGACCCGCGACTGATAAGAGTTGACGTAATCTGACCTGATTTAATGTAATCCTGGCTTGTTCTGGTGTGATTTTACCCTGATCTGACCTGTGATCTGACCCTAATTTTATTTAATCTGACCCTGTATTTTGATATTATTTGATGTGATCTGACTTGATCCGATGTGATATGAAGTTATCTGATGTGATCTGACTTGATCCGATGTGATATGAAGTTATCTGATGTGATCTGACTTGAGTCCGATGTGATATGAAGTTATCTGATGTGATCTGACTTGATCCACGATGTGATATGAAGTTATCTGATGTGATCTGACCTGATCTGATGTGAGTATGAACTGTTCTGGTGTGACGTAACCTGATCTGACCTAATTTTTATATTCTGATGTGATCTGACCCTGATCTGATGTACGATATGAACTGTTTTGGTGTGACGTGACCTGATCTGACCTAATTTTTATATTCTGATGTGATCTGACCTGATCTGATGTGATATGAACTGTTTCTGGTGTGAACGTGAACTGATCTGACCAATTTTTTATATTCTGATGTGATCTGACCTGATCTTGATGTGACTATGAACTGTTTTGGTGTGACGTGAACTGATCTGAACTAATTTTTATATTCTGATGTGATCTGACCTGATCTGATGTGATATGAACTGTTCCGAGATGTGACGTGAACTGATCTGATGTGATCTGACCTAATCTTTTATATTCTGATGTGATCCTGACCTGATCTGGTGATATGATTATATTTGATGTGATCCAACCTGATCTGATGTGATTTTGACCTAACCGATGTGATCTGTTGTGATATGAACTGGATCATGTAATTTGACCGTATATATGACATAATCTGACTTGATCTGATGTGATTTACGACCTATCTGATGTGACCTGATTTGATGTGATTGTGACCTGATCTGATGTGATCCGATGTAACCTAACCTGATCTGATGTGATCTGATATGATTTTTTATTTTATTTAATGTGATCTGGCCTGATTTCATGTGATGTGATATGAACTGATCTGATGTAAACTGATAATGTAATGTGACCTGATCTGATCTAAAGCAATTTGATCTGATGTAATCTGACCATATTTGGCCATGTAATTTGACCTGATCAACATGATCTAACCCCTAATCCTGGTGTGATTTGACCTGACCAGTGATCCGACCCTGATCTTATGCTGTCAGAAATGATCTGATGTGTGATTTAACCTGAAGCTTATGTCAGGTTATTATGTAATCTGACCTGATCTCATATTTGACCTAATCCTGAAGCAATTTGACCAGATCTTATGTGATCTGACCTGATCTTATGTATTCTGACATGATATATGTGATGTGATTTTTATGTAATCTGACCAAATCTGACGTGGGGTGATCTGACCTGATCTGCTGAGATCTGACCTGATTTGATGTGATCTGATGTGGTATGACCTGATCTGATGTATTCTAATGTGATCTTAACCTGGTCTGATGTGATATGTTATATTACCATATTGATGTGATATAACCTGATCTGATTGAGTTGACCTAACCGATGTGATCCTACCCTGAGCTGCTATGATCTGACCTGATCCTGATTTAATCTAACCTGTTCTGATATCATTTGATGTGTTCTGACTTAATGTGATATGAAGTGATCTGATGTGATCTAGCCTGATCTGATATGATCTGACCTGATCCTGATGTATTCTAATGTGATTTGACCTGATCTGATGTATTCTAATGTGATTTGACCTGATCTGATGTATTCTGTGATTTGCCCTGATCTGATGTATTCTAATGTGATTTGACCTGATCTGATGTGATCAGGCATGATCTGATGTGATCTGACATGATCTAATGTTATCTGACCGAGTTTTATGAGAATCTGACCTCATCTGATATGATTTGATGTGACTATTCCTGATGTGGTCTGATAAGATCCTGATCTGGTATATTCTGATGTGATTTGATCTGGTGTAATCTGACTTTATATGATTTGATCTGACTTAATTTGATGTGATTTGACATGCCGATGTAATCTGATGTGAACCGACCTAATCTTTTGTATTCGAATGTGACCATATTGATGTGATTTAACCTGACCTGATATGATGTAATCTGATCATATTCATGTGATGTGACATGATGTAATCCTTCCTGATCTGATGTAATTTGACCCTGACCCGGTGTAATCTGTTGTTGCCCTGATCTGATGTTTTATGACTTGATCCTAATGTAATCTGACAGGATCTGACCTGTTCCGATATGATCTGACCTGATCTTATATATAACTTAACTTAATCTTATGTAATCTGATATTTGATGTGACCTGACCTTATTTGAAGCAATTTGACCAGATCTGATGTTATCTGACCTGGCCTTATGTATTCTTATGTATTCTAACCTTATCTAGAGTGATCCAGACCTGATCTAACGTGATCTAATGTGATTTTACCTGATCTGATGTGATCTAACCTGATCTGATGTGATCTGAGCTGATCTGATGTATTTTTGATGTGATCTTAACTGATCTGATGTGATATGACCGTATTTGATCTAGCCTAATTTGATCTGATGTGATATGACCTATGTGACCTGACCTGAATTAATGGGATTTGACTGCAGATCTGATGCAATCTGATGTAACCTGACATGATGTGATCTAATTTGATCTGACCTGATCTGAGTTTGATCTAACCTGATCTGATGTTATCTGACCTGATTTTGTAATCTAACCTGTTCTTAATTTGATGTGAGTATCTGAAGTGATCTGTGTGATGTGATCTGCCCTGATCTGATGTGCTTGTGACCCTGGCAAAAACTGTCCCTCCTTGCCTGCCTACCTCGTGAATCCGTCACCTTGTTTTACCTCTCCCGGGATCACGTATCCTCAAGACTATGCTCTCCAAGATTCTCCGCTTATTCCTCGTCTCATCGACGATTACTGGTCTCCCAGAATCTTCTAGATCCGGCGTGCGTGTCATTTACGACTGACACGACACTTTACAAGGTAACTGTGTCTTCCAGTGATCCTGTGGTACGATTGACGAGCTGCATGATTGATCACCACTGCCGCTCCTGTCGGGAGACCACCTGCACACAGAACAGTGGCCTGTGCCGGCAAACTCCCTATTACTCGACCTTAGATCGAGACTCCCTGTATTGCAGCACCTCCGTCACCTGCCTCCTGTAATCTACCTGCATCGTCTACCCAAAAATCGAGGACGATTCTTTTCTTGGTGGCCGAGATATCTAGTCATGAATCACATCACACCTCTACCTCATCCTGGGCCTCCTACAACAGACAAGGCCTCTACTGTTTTAATCGCCAACATGTCCTGCACCCCTCTGCGAGATGTCCATGACAAACTGCCTCGCACACAAGTAATCCAGCGAGCAAGTGGGTCCAACTGCCACAGAGTAAGCATGTTGCAAACCGCTTTTTACCAGCCCGGCGGCTGTGGTGGGTGGTCCCTGTCTTAGAATTTGTGTGTTCACAATTCTGCAAGTAATGCAACAGAGGTGGCGTTAGACTCGCCGCAGTATTTGCAAACCGGGCAGTCTCATTGTCAATAATTTGCCAAGCGCATGGGTAACCTAGATTGTGATATTTTCTCCCTGCATGTCTCCCCGGAGGACCGCACATGCTGTGGCTGCGGTTCTCCTGGCTTAGTCCCCTTCGGCTAGGTTTAACGATCATAGAGGATGGGGACATACCCACTGCCCTTTTCAGCTAGTTTGTCAGCAACCTTGTCCCCTTGAATGCCGATGTGGCTTGGGACCCAGTTAATGATAATTCTACCCTGACTGAGAATTCTTTGGGCTATGGTTAGTACAGTTGTCAGGAGGTAGAAGTTGTCTTGGGGCATGCTATGCTGTAAGCTGTCAATAGTTGCTCTAGAATCTGTCTGAATGACTTGCCCTGCCCTTAGGGACGCGTGTGTCAGGGCTTCCATGATCGCAACCGTTTCAGCTTGGAGCGTTGAGGCATTGTCAGTGACCCTAATGAATGCTTTGGTATCCCTTGTTGCGAAGCCGGCGCCTGCAGCGTGGTTTATGGGATCCACTGATCCGTCCATGTAGGAAGTTATGCTACCCGGAGGAGTTATTTATGTAATGACCCTTTGTGCTTGTGCCTTTAGGCTAGGCATAGAATATTGATCTTTTCTCATTGTAAGGTTTAGGATTGAGAATTCGATCATTTCGTTTGCCCACGGCGGGGGTTCTTTGTAGTCAGGGTAAGGGGAGTCCATGCCCTTGGCAAGCAATCATTCTTTTAGCTGAAAGCGTATCAATACTCTGTCTGTATGTGTGAGCTAAGAGTTGTCTGCAAACAACTGATAGTCTTGTTGTAGGCGTCTGAGTACTCTTTGTCTTAGATAAGAGTTTTTGGGTGCCTGCAGGACCTTGGAAAGGAACTGTGCTGCCATTAGATCAATTCTGGTGTCCATCGATGATAAATCAGCTTCCATGAGGAGGTTGATGACCTTTGTCCATTTAGGTGCACCTAGAATGATCCTGGCTGCTTCATTTTGTATTGTTTCCAGTT
>NC_091586.1:14681275-14688775 GCF_042767895.1 Penaeus vannamei
TGTAAGGCATATTGAAATTACTATACACACTCTCACCTCCCATTTCCTTGGCACTCCTTTGTCTCCCTCACCCCCAACTAATCATATGAGTGCCACTGTCAACGGCTCTGCCTCTTTTCTACTTGTGAATGAACATAGTAAGTGTGAAATTAGAATGAAATAAGAATACTCATAGTCTATGGCTTTTGTTTTACTTTCCTAAATTAATATGATATTAATCCCTCTCCTTCTCTCTTTCTCTTTCTCTCTCACTCTCTCTTTCTCTCTACTTCCCTCTCTCTTCCTTACTCCCACTCTCCCTTTTCTCTCTCTTACTCCTTCCTTCCCTCTCTTTCTCTCACACTCTCTCCCTCCATTCCTTTCTCTCTCTTACTCTCTCTCTCCCTCCCTCTCTTTCTCCCTCTTATACCCTCTCCCGCTTTCTTCCTCTCCTTCCTCCCTCCCTCTCTTTCTCCCTCTTACACCCTCTCCCACTTTCTTCCTCTCCTTCCTCCCTCCCTCTCTTTTAATTTCTTACTCCTTCCCTCTCTTTCTCTCTCTCTCTTACTCTCTACCTCCCCATCTTTCTCTTTTACTTCCTTCCTCCCTCTCTTTCTCTCTCATACTCCCTCTCTCCCTCCCTTCCCCTCTTTCTCTCTCTTACTCTGTACCTTCTTCACTGTTCAAAATCATACTCAGAATGAAAGAAAAAAAATTACACTCAAATAAATAAATAAAGTGTGAATACAAAAACAGATGAAGCCACCAGAGCTATCATACTTACTGTTACAAACGTCATATAAACTTTGTCCACATCGGGTCGTTCTTCCCTGTCCACTTTAACATTAATGAAATTTGCATTCATTATTTTTGCTATGTCTGGATTCTCAAAGCTCTCCCTTTCCATTACATGACACCAGTGGCATGTTGAGTAGCCTACACTAAGAAAAATTAGCTTGTTTTCTCTTTTGGCTACACTGAAGGCTTCTTCACTCCATGGAAACCTGTTAAGACAAAAGTTGTTAAACTGTAAATAATCATTAATTCTGCAGAAAACTGATGCGTTTGTTAATACTGTCTGCCAGTTATCAGAACATGTGAACTAAACTACAACTTTCTATCTACATGCTTAGTTTACTATCCAAAGTCATTTCTTATTTACCATGCAGTGAAAAGTTATAAAAAAGTATTGTAGATCAAGATTATCCCAATGACACCAAGTAAAAGAAAGGCAAGTGGACATGATCACTAGGCTGTTGACGTGCCTCGACAGTTTCCCGTTTGCAACCTGCTCCTTTGGTAGTTTGCGAGCAACATTAGCCACCTACAAGCTAGTATTTTTATACAATTTTTAAAGATATAAAAATCTTCACTTCACTTGTAATGCTATTAGCCTTTTTTCTTTGGATGCATAATTTTGTTTAGCATTGTTCAAAGGTTTACTTGTCATTCATCACACTTTATCAAGATGATAACAGATTGTTTTTGTGCAGCTAACTCTATATTTTGTTATACTCCAGGTATTTCAAACTTTGTAAAATAACATTAAGGGGGCCATCGCAACAGAAATTTTCAAAAATACTTGAAATTTGAAAAAATCTCCTGTAATCTAATGGGCTTTGGCAATCCTGTGACATAATTTTATTGCTGAATATGTGAAAGTAAAGGAGTTGTAACTAAATCTCTGACCCCCCCCCTACCTCCCGCTCCAATATTTATTTTGTCGCGTCCATGAAAATTTACTCAACAAATTTGTTTTTATCAATTTCTTTTTTTCGGTTTATTTTGGCATTCTCTGGTAGCTAGCTGGCAACTCTGTTTACCCATCAGCTGATCGTAAAGACTGGGGCTCTGGGAGACAAAACTCCACCAGAAAATCAGAGAGAAAGGTTGCCAGCTCCTACCCTCACAACACCATATCACAGATGTAAGCCCATATAACACAGTAAGGGGACACTGCTAATTGTAGATGTTAGTTTAGTATTTAATAAATGTAATATGATCAGAAATACTTCCTAATCACAGCTGCACCAGTTGTTTATACATTTAAATACCTCATGTGGTAAGGTTAGGCACTGCAAATCCTGTGGTGACACATGGTACTTCCACAATCATGTGCAGTTATTACCATTAGTACTTTGCAAAAGGAGGGGACAATGTACCAGCTACACTTCAGAATACCATGTGAATGCCATAGAATACAGCAAGAATGCTGCAGATTAAAATTTTAAAAAAGGAAAAAAAAAAAAAAAAATTGAGGGTGTCCTAAATTTCGGAGCCCGATATCTCAAAACTACACTTTTGTCAACATTTGTCTGCATCTTTTTTATTCATCCATAAATACTTGGGCGTTTCTAATGGCGTTTAGATAATTTAAAAGCTGAATATATTTGCAATGGTTTCCTTAGAGAAAATTTTCATTTTAGGTAATAGTAGTCCATATATCATATTGTGATGTTCATTAAGACTGGACATTTATAAAAAATAAATTCCCATTAAACTAAAAGGAAATTTAAAACATATTTTCAACAAGTTTATTCAATGGACAAGTGCGATTTTACAGAGTTTGTGATTGTTCAAAAACTTGTTTTTCATACATAACATTGTTATTTATAATCCAAATGATATGAAACTTGGTGTTCATCAATTTATATGTATTTATAACACATTAAAAAATCATGAATATCCGATCATAACTGACATGAGCGTGACAGCCCCCTTAACACTCAAGAACAAAGTTTGCTAATTATGATTGGATTTTCGCAATTTTTAATATGTTATATGTACATATACTGTGGTTTACACCACTAAGTTTCATATCATTTGGATAAAAAGCCATGAAGTTATTTTCAAAAAACAAGTTCTTGAAAAAAATATATAAATACATAAATCTCACTTATTCATTGACTAAACTTCTTAAAAAAGAAAAAAAAAAAACATATACTCTATAGCAATACTTAAATATCATACAATTTGGACTTTGAAATTTCCTCTTAGTTTGGTGGGATTTTTTTTTCCCTTTAATGTTCATTATCATGAATATAAAATATAATATATAGACTTTTATCACCTGAAATGAAAATCACATCATCGCAAAAATCGCAAATTTATTCAGCTGTCAAATGATCCAAGCCCCATCAGAATCGCTCAAGTAGTTATGGACATCAAAAAATGTGGGCAAGGGCGTAGTTTTGAGATATCAGGATTTGAAGTTGAGGATACTTTTTCCTCCATTTCCTTTTTCTTTTTTTCTTTTTTAAGAAATCTGATCTCTGCATCAACCTTGATGTATTCTATGGTATGCACATGGTATTCTGAAGTGTAGCTAGTACCTGGTCCCCCCCTTTTGCAAGGTACTAATGGCAATAACTGCACATGATTGTAGAAGTACCGTGTGTCATCATAGACTTTACAGTACCCCATGAGGTATTTCATACAAATAAACAACTGCTGCAGCTGTGATTGAGATGCATTTCTCATCATATTACGTTTATTAGTTACAGGAATGACATTTATCATTAGTAGTGTCCTCTTAGTGTGTGATGAGGGCGCATCAGGGGTACATCTATGGGATGGTGTTGCCAAGGCAGGAAATGCGCAGCCTCTCCCTCTGCCTCTCTGGTGATGACTACCCACCGTGTCTCTTAATCATGGCTATCAGCTGATGAAGTACGCAGACTTGCCAGCTAGCTGCCAGAGAATACCAAAATAAATTTTAAAAAATCCCAAGAAAAAATTTGTCGAGTATATTTACACAGATGTGACAAAGTAAACATCGGAGCCTGAGTTGGGGAGGTTTAGAGATTTAGTCATAACTCCTTTATTTTTACATATTTGGCACAAATATTATGTCACAGGATTGTCAAAACCTACTAGATTACATAAGATTTTTTTCAAATTTTGGAATATTTAAAAAAATATTTGTCAAAAATTCAGCATGATGGCCCCCTTAATGATTAATAATAAGTAATAGGCTTATTTGTGTGTTTTTTTCTGTTTAACAATATTCACACTACATCAAGACAGTAATAGAACGTTTTTTTTCAACTGACTCTTTATTATCTCTCCAGGTAGTTTAAACTTTGTACTACAGCAGTAACAATAAGTAACAGTCCATTTGTGTTACTTTGTATTATTCCATTCTCCATAACACAACCTGCCCCACTGGTAATAGAAGCAGGAATAGGTTTTTGCACAAGAGAAATGTGTCCTTCCTGGAGATGTCCCTCTACTATGATATGTTCATGGATGTTATACTCTACCCTCATGGACCAGTGGATATCAACAGAGTGGTTCACTGCCTGCACATGGCTCAAAATCTGGGCATTAGGCTTATTTGAGTATCCATGAGAGAATAAAAAAAAAATTATGAAATAAGAAAATTTCACAGCTAGTTAGTACAGCACAGCTGCAAAATTGCAGTCAGTGGGTTTATCTCCTTGGATCTGGGTGACATGAATTTCTACTGAAGGTCAGTGTGATGGGAATGACTCTCCACAAAACTTGTTGGTGAGCATTTAGGAAGGTTCTTGCATTATATCTATCAGCTAATAAGTATGGAATAGAGGACATTATTTCCATGCTGGATCCAATTCCAGCTCACCATGGCCAGCAATCTAAGGAGCACTACAGAAAATTTAATTTTATGGAAATATAAAAAAACTATTCAAATAACTACTTGTTATTGTAGAGTTATACACTAAGAGAGATGATATGGAGTCTTATTACAGAATTTTTGGTCATATTTGGACAGTGAGGCACCCAGATCTAATGGGTTAAACTTGAAAAAAGAAATATCAATAAACTAATATTCTAATTGGATATAATTTGATTCAAAGAGACTGATACATGGATAGGAGCTTACAATGATTTCATAGAAATCATTTAAAGTTGATAGTGATAATGCTGAAACAACCAAGAAACTTTCTGTCATGGACAAGTAACATTTCTTTTTTTTTCTGACAATGAGGTTGTTTTAAAAAAATTAAAAAAAAAATCTGGATCACAGTTCAAGAAGTGTTCATTTATATATTTTGTATGCTTTAATCCATTGGATCCAAATTATGTTGTGGTCACGTCATGGAAAAACTTGAGTCAAGGGACAGGTGACATGAACATGCCATCATCGGGCAAATTGGCATCAGCTCAGATGATGCAAACTTGCCGCATGAGCGAAGGCCAGGGTGAAGGAAAAGACTCGCCACAAGTGCACAAACCTCTTGGAGTGTGATTTGACTTATTTGGCGCTTAGAAGGGGGCTTTACCATTACTCCCATTGATAAACGAATGTGGAATGTAACGTACATAAGCTGTGACTAGAAAAGTGCTAGCTCCAGGGAGGATGTCATTTCTATGCTGTGCACCATATTCCTAGCCACTGTGACCGGGAGCATAGTTTTATTTATGTAAAGTTGAAAATTATGAAAAAATGATATATATGACATACATAACCAAAAGTTCCAATTTCTTTTTTCTTTTTTTTTTCTTGCTCTAAGTTATTTACTACATAGAGAGATAATATAATGTCTGTGCAAGGAAAATAAGCAATTACCATCTGGATAAAGCAAATCAAAAGACCTTAGAAAATGGCCATAAAGCTAAAAGGTTTAAACATAATAAATATGCAAAAGGGGGACACAGAGCTTTGACACAGCTCATGGGTGTTCTTGCGTACCTGGCCTATGTGCCATATGCCTGGGATGTTGGCCACTTATGTAACAAATTGCTTGTGTTTTAGGCACCGTAATTTCCATGACGCAACCGGATCAAACAGGTTAAGATGGCGGCAAAATTGAGCTTGATATCTGGTTTCATGTATAAACATATTTGAATACCCTTGAAAATTTCACAAATCAAAAATTTAAGAGACAAATCAAATTCTTTACTGAAATTCAATAACTTTCAATTTCAGGCTGCCTCATATAATGTTACAAACATAGTTCAACACAAAGAAAAATATATACAAAGGCAAAAACATATTAGCATCTATCACTTCAAGATAAAAACTAGGTTTCTTGATACAACAAAAATTGTCCTCCTCTGACACTATGTTTGGCACACACTAGAAATTCCGTACAAACCCATCCTATGCTTACCAGTCAACAGGGTTGCTAGCATGCTGCAACAGGTATGGACTCTTCTCAGATGCAAGTCTGTTTAACTTCCCTGTGCCATCACTTGCTGACCCTTCTCCTGCTGTAGCCATGGTCCGTCGTAAGCTACTTGTGATTGGATGCTGACTAACTCTACTGATCCATCTGCCAAAACTATAAAAGTTCCTGGAAAATATGATGAATCATCTCACCTGCACCATAAAGAAAGGTCTCTGGCACTTATTCCAAAGTTAAATTTTGTTAACATTCCTAAACTTTTAAAGAAATTAAAATATACTTTAATTTCAAACCATAGCTTCTTTCTGGATCAACAATTACAACAAACTATAAATGAATTGGCTCTACAAGCCTGCCAGTAATATGTTAATATGTAAAGAACTATTGTGGAGATGATAGTGGTAATGGTGGCTGCAATATTAATGGTGTCAGTAATGGCAGAGGTAATAATGGCAGCAATGATGGTAGCAATAATAATAATAGTATCAATGATGGTGGTGGGTAGTACTGGTAGCAGTGGTAGTGGTAATGGTTGTGGCAGACAGCAGCAGCAGTAGGGGTGGTGGTAAGAGTAGCGGTGACAAGGGGTGGGCAGTAGGGGTTTGGTGCTTGAGATGGGGATGCTAATGGTATTTGGGTGCTGAAAGGGTTTAAGGGGTGAATCAGATTCTGATGGTGGTTGTTGTCATTACTGATGTTGGTTCCTGTTGTTATTGAGGTTGGTCTTAATCTAATGTTGCTCATATTGATGATGTTAATGTTGATGACAATGTTAATAATAACAATGATCATCATTATTATCGACTTTGCTGTATGTGGTGCTGTAGTTGCCATTTTGTCACTGTCATTGTCATTCTGGTAATGTCACTGGGATCATTATCATTTCCTTTTATTAAATACTTCTTGATTGTTTAGTTATTATTAAAGTTAGTGGTTTACGTTTACTACATCTTTATCATAATCAATATAATTTATATTATCATTACTGTTATGCATAATTTTATTACATAAAGTCCACTAACAAGAATTAATGAATGCAGTGAATATATCTTACATAACAGACACAGACAAACACATAAATAAACAAATATATATTTATATATATATATATATATATATATATATATATATATATATATATATATATATATATATATATATATATATATATATATATTACATAAATATGTATATATATGTATATATATATATAAATATATATATATACATATACATACATACATATATACATATAGGGATTCAAACCCTCACAGACATTGCAAGGCAAGTTGCAAGACGGTCACTCTAACCACAGATACGCGACCCACTAAAAGGAGTGTGCAAATAGGAGCTGTCTGGCATCCATAGGCATTACCTACCTACTCCTACATTAGTAAGGATAGCGGTTTTA
>NC_091586.1:14696275-14703775 GCF_042767895.1 Penaeus vannamei
CATAGCCACTTAAATGAACTGTGTTATGCCCCTTTACCATTCCCCAGAAAATAACCTGTATCATTATTTTTAGTGTAGACTGTTCATGAGTATCAAGTGACAGCTAATCCATTCCTAAGACTAGTATCGCCCTAGTGTTACAACAAAATCAAGCACTCTTGGATGCTCACATGTTATTGCCGTCTCCACTTGTTTTCTCTAGTTCAGGGCTGCCAAGATTACATAAATTATTAAAGCTCAAAATGTTAACAGTATTTCTTCCTGTAAATCAAACATACGAATATGCTCTGACCAAAATGTTATTATTTTCATTCATATTGCCGCGTATTGACAATAATGAACTAAACAGAACGATACTCTATCTATGGAAATTTCTTTCATTGACAGTTGGTACTCCTGTGTAGACTACGAAGCCATCCCTGATCTTCAATGATTTTAACACAACAGCGTTCATTTTCTGGAACCCTTTACTATATACTGTAGAGGGAGAATGTAATGTAATGTGATACACATCTCCAAATGTAGGGCCATTCAAGACATAATATAAGCATGCCATTTAATCTTGTTGCGTTATACATTTTGCGTCGACTTTTTGTAACCTAATTAATAAAAGTACGTTTTATATCTATACCTCCTATGAATTACCACGAATGGATATCATTGGTAGTTTATGTGAAAAATACACCTTTTAAAGTCAGCGGTGCAGATTCTGAAGAAAACAAAATATACAAGCTTATAAATTAAATAGGTTTCTCTGTTACTGTGTGTGAAACAATTCACCGATCTCTGGTTTGTCTACTTCATCTATAAACTTTCATCTATAAACTTTCCAAACGATCGTCACCGCCCCCGGTTTTTGCTCATGGGTTCTCTCTTACTTCACGTCTTTCAGAGCATCGGTAAAATAAGGGTAAGTATGAGGACATCTTCCTAAAAAATATGTTATGTATCACAACCCATGTTTAGTCCATGAATATTGAAATATCTATATCTAGGCTTCTTTCATTCCTTAGTTTGATGTCTGCGGCACGTCAGTATTCAATTACGAATATTTTATACATGCATGCAGTTATTATATTCCCTTGAAACTTATCAAACTACCTTAAATTACCATCTAGAATCTGTGATTAAGGGAGAACTATACCACAGGTTAAAGTTTTCTAACGTTTCAGGCAAGATATCTGAATCTACAAATAATCGACAACTTGTGCCGCGACGAAAGGATGAAAGCCGCCAATCCTGTATACAACTGCAGGTGTTTCTGCTAACAGTAACTGTAAAACAAAAAGGTTTATGTCTACGATGCAGGCGGAAACTTAGGGCGTCTTCTGTACGTGCCATAAAAGTTAATCCAGTATCAAAGTTTAATCCAGATCTCTAGTGAGCATGCGCATTGGCAGCGTTCAGGATCAACTTTAAAGGGGACCGTCCCTGGGGGTGGGGGGGCGAGTCGAAGATTTTGGGTCGGAGTGGTCGAAAATGAGTCAGTTTCATATTCGTAAATGAGAGTAGAATCGCCCACGTGAATATGAACTTTAGCGGCGAAAAATTTGAGCAGCGCGCGAGGTCAGAACCCCAAGTCCAACTGCCGCTGTCAGCGATTTTTACCTTTCCGCACTCTAGCCTCACAGGAGCTAATATGACGCATTGTATTTTGACATTAACTATTGAAATGGATCACAGGAAGATAAAATTGTCTTATTATGACAGTTTTATCCTAAAGTAAAAGATTTATGATATGAATAACGAAGAAAAATAAGAAATCTTTATGAAATTTTTCAAATGTCTTTCCCATAAAATAAAGTATATATGATTCGATTTTGACATATTCATCATACAAGTATGTTTAGGGTTCGATGATAATACATGAGCAGTTCCATGTCTGTATCTCCAAAAATAAACTCGCAATGAATAGATATTTACACAGGCTGAGAGCTCGCCCGCGTCAACAGCCGGGATGAGTTCCAAGCGTCGCCACCGCCTTAGACTTTTCTGATTGCAATGATTTTACGTGTGCGTTTTCATTTGAAACTAAATAATCGGTTAAACATCATTATGTCTTTATAATTCCATTTTACGGAAAAAAAAATAATGTGAAGAAAGAGTATGATATAATTAATTCGTGTAACTCGTGAAAATCGGCCTACAAATATCTGATACCTATTCTTACATCAGAAGATGATAAACGAATAAACGAATATAAGATATTTGATATAAGAGATTTGTATTTCAAAATATTTTTGATCTATCAACGGTTTCTGAACGGTTATTTCTAACGAACAAGAAACAATTCATTGTCCCTCCATAACAAGTACTTCCCTTGCGACTAAACGTTTATCTATCGCTTGTTTCGAGGCGTAATCACGTGGTTAGACAATGCGGGAAGAAAAAGAAACTCTAATTATAATTGAATAAATAAAAAGAATAAATGATAATGGATTTAATGGATATATGCGCATATACGCATATACAAGTGCACGAACATGTACCTTTACAATAATTCACTTGCGTATACACATGTAAACGAATGTATACACAAGAAAACAGTAATAAAAGAGGTATAAAACTCGAAACAACCGATTTTATATAACAATCATGTTGTCTTGGGTCTGGATTTGCCCCTTTTCACGGGAGTCATTTGTTTGTTTGTTTCTATTACTCGGAGACTAATGATCATATCTTTACCTAGCGAAGTGCGTTTGAAAGAGAAATGATAGTAGTTTATACAGTAATGAAATGGTAAAGATCCATAAATGAATGAATATGAAAAATTAACTTCAATTATCCAAGTTTTTGTTTGCTTGTTTTTCGAATTTTCTTGTTTTCGAGCTACGGTTGATTCCTTGCCCCAGAGTTTTTATCCGATCAAAATTTTGGATATATCTTTGGAAACCTCTTGAAAATGCGCAGAGATTATCGAATCAGATTTTTTAAATTTTTCATATTTTTTTTATTCGAATTTTTGAGAATCGAAAAAAAAGTGAAAAAATTATTTTTCTTTAATTTTTTTTTCTGAGGATACTAAATCGAATTTCCAAAAAAGGATTCGATGATCTCTTAGGAATTCATTGATGTTCATTCACAATTTTTTTCATGACATAATACATGATTCTCTGGGACAAGGAATCAACTGCGCAGACACGTGGAAAAAAATGGAAAAAAAAAGTTTTTTTGCGGGGGCCATCGCCCCCATGTGGGAACCCCATAAATTTGGTATTAAAATATGCAGAACAGTAAAATACATCAAATATCCAAAAATCAACAAAATTCAAAAGACCATTTATTTTTTAGAAATATTTACCATTATGACCCCCCTGCATCCCCATAATTGGCCACGCTCCTTTTAGGGACGGTCCCCTTAATATTAAAGCCCCCAGAGGTGCATAAGTTCATTTTTTAATCCTGCACATGCGCAGAAGGGACAAGTTAATCCCACCAATCATGTACTGTTACGCCACGTGCCCGTCATGAACTGCACATATGCCATCGCTTGAGTTGCCATTCAGAGTTATTTTCGGCAATAACATCGATCGTCTTAGAAAGTTATTTATTATGAAAATGAAGTTATATATATTTACATAAATGTTCAAATATTCTGATAAAGGAAATAACATTTGGTAATGAATATAAAAACCAATATAATCCCACGAGGAATCTTTGAAGTTCAGAGGCTGCGGGCATGGAACTCATATTTCCAGGTTAGTGAAACAAAATTTATATGGTCAAGGTCACACAAGTTGACATTGTAAATCAAATATGAACCAGTGTTTTAAAGAAGAATTATGTACTGAGTTTTCTCAACTACTTTACTACAAAAGTAATAAGTATACTTTTCTATGGTCCTCCTGGACAGTGTAATGTATGCAGTGGGAGGAAGAAGGCATCCCACCCCCCACTATTATTACTTGTTGTTTGGTAGGTCGTGGCTGAGCGGTAAGGCAGTAGTAAGTAAGTAAGATACTGACGTACTCTGAAGATGTTGGTCTGAAGTTAAACTTGTCGTAGATTTCTTGTCTTTATTCTGGGTAACTGGTACAGAGGGCAAGGCAGAGGCCCAGGGAAGGGCATGTCCTGCCAAGCCCGCGAGGGCGAGCGGTCTGAGGTAGATGGCACAGGAATTGCCATGAACGAAGTTCGTTTTGAGACAATATACAATGGAAAAACATGAAAGAATATGGATGAACATAGATTTAGAGATATTAGGTCACATGACCGTTTCGTGGAGAGGAACAAGGGTATGGTTGACATGATATAGGTATGTTTTTACAATCCATTGTGGTTATGGGACAGACTGGCTGACTGTACATGAAACATAGAACATTTGAATATCAATGGTAAAATCAGTTACATACATCATGATTCAGAATAAGCATTTTATAAGAAACATTTTGAGTATAAACATGACATATTTATACATGAAGACAACAGAATAAATGCATGGAAAATGTATAAGAGTAATAAGGGTCAGATTAGCGTGTTCTACGGTCACTTCGTCAATGTCGGGCAAAGGGCAGGTTGAAGTACTTGTGAAATAAGAACACATGGCTTTCATGGTATGCGAGGGGTGAGCGACGAGGGGAGCAGGTCACTAAATCGCTCGGCCACTAGAAAAGAATCGTCCTCGATTCTTGAGTAGACGATGCAGGTAGATGACAGGTGACAGGTGACGGAGGTAACAGACACAGGGAGTCTCGATCTTGCAGTTGAGGAGGAACGGTCGTACAGGTATTTCTAAGGTCAGCGGCCTAGGGTGCTTGTTTGCACAGGTCACTGTTCCGGGTGCAGGTGGTCTTGACGGGAGCGGCAGTGATGATCAGTCACGGAGCTCGTCAATCGTTCCACACAGGATCACTGGAAGACACAGTTAACTTGTCAAGCGCCGTTTCAGTCGTAAATGACACGCACACCGGGTCTAGAAGATTCTGGGAGACCAGTAATCGTCGAAGAGTCGAAGGTTGAGCGGAGAATCTTGAGAGCGAGGTCTTGAGGATCACGTCGGCGGGGATTCGTCATCTCGGGAGAACAACATGGTGACGGCGTCACGAAAATCAGCAGGCAAGGAGGGACAGTTCTTGCCAGGGTCACCAGCACAGCAGCGGGTGTGGTGAGTGAGCGTAGCGAGCTGCACGAGGAACGTGGGCGGCGATCACCAGCGGACGGGTCGGGGCGGCGGACACGGCCGGAGTAGCAACGCGAGGAGAACAGGAGAGCGTCGGCAGGTGATGCGACGGTGAAGACGTTCGGCGGTAGTCACCGGCGGACATGGCCAGAGTTGCAGCGACGTGCAGTAGAGAACAAGGGAGCGTCGGCAGGTGATACGGCGACGAGGACGTCCGTGAGATGGGCTCGTTAACGGGCGAACGAAACTTGGTGCGTCAGGGCACGGCGGCGAGGGGTCGACGTGGTGATCCGAGAGTGAAGGTCAGCAGTGGCGTTTCAGCACGAGCGTCTGGCTCTGGGGACAACAGACGGGAACAACAGTACCATGTCTTGGCGACAGAAGACATAATGCCATATCTCAGTATCTCAGGGAGTTACAATATCAACACGAACTTATAATAATTAGGAAATAACTGGAAGCAACATGTCAAGTATTGGGAACAGAGGGTGTTAATTGCAACTTTTACCTGAACGATAGGAGGCAGTAACAAACGAGATTGTAGGATAAAATCTCGTGAAAATTGCGAGTTTGCAGAGCCATGCAAGATACAAGGAATGATTCTCCATGTCATAGTTTGTAGAATTCACGTGCAAGATCAGAGGGCAACAGATATACTTGTAAAAGTGAGGGTAGATAAATCATAGAACACATTTCTTCAGGGGAATGAGAGTAGTTGCGTGCAAAAATGCAAGATCTTTCATCGAAAATGAAGGGCAGTTGCATGCTAGGCTACAGGAAGGATTTTCCTATTAAGAGAATTACTGAAGACATGCAAAAATGCAGGGAGAATTTCCTGAGAAAAATAGCTCATCATGAATGAACTGGAACTTAGCATCGTGGAGATTCAGAAATCATTACGACAGAGTAAAGGAAAACGAACTAAGTACTCATAGGTAGACAGAACTACAGGGAAATTAGCGTAATCATGCTAACCACAGGGCATGGGTGAGGCGCGCTCGGAGTGAGGGGAGACATGCTAGTTAAGAGGAGACAGATGTCAGTGAGGGGAGATCTCGTTTTCTATGCGGGAGGAACACAGGTGTTCGCGAGAGCGAGAGGAAATCAGACACTTCACTTCACAGGGGATTTCCTAAACAAATGAGAACAGCGAGGATAAAAGAAACTCACCTTGAGGTACTGGCAGGGCAGTGTAGATTGATGTTGCTGCATCAGGCGACTGCAGTAACCGTTGAGGACTGCGGCAGGTGCGCAGAGGGAGTAGTGACAGCAGGGAAGACTGGCTTCGTGCTTGGTGTCGGAAGTCTTGAAGTGACAGACTTCGATGAAGGCTTCGCTTGTAGGAGTCGATAAATTATCTTCATGGGGACTTGTAACTTCTTGTGAAGGTTATCTTCAGAGTTCTTGTACGATATATTCGGAGGGCTTCGTGTAGTGCGTTATCTTCGGAGGGGCGCGTGGTGCGGCAATCTTCGGAGGGCGCGTGGTGCGGTAATCCCACCGTACTGCCAACAGTTGTAATGTATGTAGTGGGAGGAAGGAGGCGTCCCACCCCCCACTATTATTACTTGTTGTTTGGTAGGTCGTGGCTGAGCGGTAAGGCAGTAGTAAGTAAGTAAGATACTGACGTACTCTGAAGATGTTGGTCTGAAGTTAAACTTGTCGCAGATTTCTTGTCTTTATTCTGGGTAACTGGTACAGAGGGCAAGGCAGAGGCCCAGGGAAGGGCATGTCCTGCCAAGCCCGCGAGGGCGAGCGGTCTGATGGCACATGAATTGCCATGAACGAAGTTCGTTTTGAGACAATATACAATGGAAAAACATGAAAGAATATGGATGAACATAGATTTAGAGATATTAGGTCACATGACCGTTTCGTGGAGAGGAACAAGGGTATGGTTGACATGATATAGGTATGTTTTTACAATCCATTGTGGTTATGGGACAGACTGGCTGACTGTACATGAAACATAGAACATTTGAATATCAATGGTAAAATCAGTTACATACATCATGATTCAGAATAAGCATTTTATAAGAAACATTTTGAGTATAAACATGACATATTTATACATGAAGACAACAGAATAAATGCATGGAAAATGTATAAGAGTAATAAGGGTCAGATTAGCGCGTTCTACGGTCACTTCGTCAATGTCGGGCACAGGGCAGGTTGAAGTACTTGTGAAATAAGAACACATGGCTTTCGTGGTATGCGAGGGGTGAGCGACGAGGGGAGCAGGTCACTAAAGACAGCATCCTGAAGAAAACATGTTTCCCTCCTCCAACACGATTCAACGCAGCAAAGAGCTGTCCGAGGAAACTGCGCGATGGATACTAATTGATGAGTGTCATTGAAATAAAGATTGGTTTTATAGTCTG
>NC_091586.1:14708775-14716275 GCF_042767895.1 Penaeus vannamei
AGGCAGCCGTCAGAACATTGCAAAAATACCCATAGATACAATGATAGAATTCCAGGGCTGCCACATCAAACCCAGCACAACAGTAAAAAATCTAGGAGTTTACATAGACAGATACATGACATTTGAGACACACATTGACCACATCTACAGGAAAGTAATGGGCACGCTGATATACTTAAATCACATCAAAAATAAAATACCCACAGAAACAAGAATTATTGTTATACAAACACTAGCACTTAGCATAATCAATTACTGCCTAAACATCTGGGGCTCCACAAATAAAACACAAATACAAAGGACACAGAAACTACAGAACTTTGCAGCAAGAGTAGCACTAGGAAATATAAATAAATATGACCACATCACACCACATATCAACACACTAAAATGGCTAAAAGTGCAACAGAAATACAACTATGACACATGCATTCTAATCCATAAAATTATACAGGGAATTTACCCACATTGGCTATTACCTATACGGACAACAGGTAACACAACGGGTGTCCAAACAAGGCAAAACAACTGCCTATATATCAAGAGATCAAATACAGAAACCGGGGCAAGAAATATGCTAATCCGAGGACTGGTGACTTGGAACCAATTACCCGAAAATGTAAGAAATATTTCCAACCAAAAGACATTTAAAACAAAAGTGAAAGAACATCTACTGAAATATCAATGACATCAGGCGCATAAACATCAAGCCCAGCACGATATTTCAATCACATATGGTATTATTGTTATGTGTAATTTTGTTCCACAAGCATTGTATAATATCTATGTTCATAGCACCCTATTGCATTGTGTAAACACCTTATATGTAAAGAGAATACCCATTGTAATTAATGGAATAAAGTATTTGAATTTGAATTTGAAATTTGAATTTAAATTGAATACAAGGTCTAATGAAGGGTTTGAGAAATGCAATGAGAAGTTAGGAGGGTGGAAGTAGGATGAATGAAAATGGGATTACTTTTGGGAGTTTTTGTTTAGCAAATGATTTGGTCATCGGGGGTGTGTTATGTGAATGAGGAACCCAAACGAAGCCAACCGTGAGGCGGAAGACTTCAGGCTTGGGGGCCAAGGAAAATGAGGGGGCCCCGTTCGTTCCTCGCAAAGGGGGTGATGGGACCAAGTTGAAGGCTCGGAACCAACACGACCTCACAAGCCAAATTATCCCCGGAGATGCAGGTCTACCAGGAGCGTGACCAATATGAAGACGGTACATAAAATACAATAAAAATAAATCCTAAAAGGAACTGTAAAAACAAACAATGTGCAGAAGGCACCAAAATAAAACTGAAGTTAGAGCTTAAAAAGTGACACGGGCCAGAAGGGCTTAAAAGCAGTAAAACTTGCCAGAAGGGCTGAAAAGCAGTAAAAATAAGCAACATTAACAAAACTAAGATTCCTAAAATCACAGAAGGAAGGAGAGGTAAAAGGGAACATGAAGAAAAGTAAATGAAAAGATCGTAAGAACAGAAAAGTAAAAAGTAAAAGCTGAAGTAAAAGTTCAGGTAAAAGATGAGTAAAAGGGTAAAACGAATAGAAGAAACGTAAAAAGGAACCAGTAAAAGCAAGTAAAACTCAGAGTAAGTAAAAAGTAAAAGTAAAGGCACACATGGTTCAAGGTAAAAAAAAAATAGAAAAAAAAAAAAAAAAATAGAGTAAAACAGTAAAATAACACGTCCAGCATAAATACACCTAGGCAAGTAAAAGGGGCAGTACAACCTTGTTTCAGCATCCGAGGTGTAGAATCCAGACAGGTAAATCCATAGGGTAAAGTCACAACACAGTCAGAGTATCCACTTCGTTTATTTAATAACAACAGCAACAAGTGTTAAGAAGAGGGAGGGGGGGGGGGAAGGAAGAGTGGGGATAGGAGAAAGATAAGGAGGAGGAAAGAATTTCAGAAGAAGGAGCTGGGGCTTCACCCAGCCTGCGGGGTAAACTTGGGGTAATAGTTGGAGTGGGTTTGTTGAAAGAGGAAAAGGATCGAGGGGCCCAGCGCCATCGGCAGACTCGCGTGTTCACCGCGCGGCCGTACCTCGCGAGATCGTGCGGTGGGGCAAGGCCGCGACTCGTGGCGCGGGGGAATACCCCACGACCTTGAGCGCGGATCCCCTCACCACATTTTTCCCACGGGGCGTGGAGCCTCGCTATGGCGAACACGGAGCCTCTCGGCTAACTGAGGGGGAGGGGAGAGAAGTTAGCAGGTTTTTGGCACCATCTGCGGTATGCTCGGAGCCACGGCCTCTCGACCGTGGCTCCAGAGCTGTCCCTCGGCTAACCATCACCGCTGAAGCAGGATGAAGCTCGAGTGAGGCCACACAGAGGCTGGCCACTCCCGCCCTGGTCGAGAGGAGATTTCTCTCCCTCGGCCGCAGGTCTTCCGGAGGGGCGCGGCTCGGGCGGCCTCACCACGATTGGGTTAACTCCACTGGCCGTGACGCTTCTTTCCTCGGCTCGCACAAACCCTTACGCTAAAGGATTTGTGGTCCTGGCACGAGTACTAGCAGCAAGCGCCACGTGTCGGAAACCGAAACCAGTGGGATGTCAGGGTAAGGATAAGGATGAGGGTCAACGCCATGGCAGGAATATGGTATGAGTGAGGGTGAGGGTGAGGGGTGAGGTGGCGGTCACAAACGTCAGGAGACGAGGTGAAGGTATTTAAAAACGGGGATAAGAGAGGGCAGTACCTGGGTGAGATTACTTTATTAGTGAGATTAAAAAGGTACACGACAACAAAAACCAAACAACAACAAAACAAAACAGACAGAAAGAGAACACGAAAAACTGAACACTGAAAAAAACTGAACAAAACGAGTGGATAGGGGAAGGGGAAATTTGAAAGGAATGAGTAGAAGGTGGCTTCAAAGTGATGCGGCAAAACCCGAAAACTGCATTCCCTGTCCCGTGCCAAAGAAAGAGATCACGGCCTAAACCTGATCTCCAGCCGGAACGAAGGATGGAGGGTGAGTCCATCCAGCCAGTGGTGAGTCAAGCACGGAGTTTGTTGGTCTGTCTACAGGTCAACTCACCCCACAGGATGTTAAGGAGGAAGCGAGAGGCTTCCTCACGGAGTTCAGACGTGTAATAGATCGGTCACGACCCACTACAGGGAACCGTCTGAGTGCTTCATTCCATCAGAACAAGCTGGAGTTTGTGTTTGTTAGTGTTTGTTGTTGGTGAGAGTAGAGTGTTTGTGTGTGAAGGAGAGAGTTTTTGTTTTGTTTAGATGCAGCTCGTGCGTGGGATTGCGCGTCTAGATCGACCTAGCCAACACGGGGTCCTCCATCGGGGTGGAAGAACCCGCGTCGGCTCGGTCGGTCGTCAGTTAGACACTCAAGGTACACCCATTCTACCTGGGTGTACCTTGCGTGGCGTAACCTGAGCCCTGTAGCGGCTCCGCGATCGTTGCACGATCGACGGATCCTCGAGGTCAGGCAGGGATTCCTGTGAACCGACGCGGAAGTCCTGGGAATCGGCGGACCAATTCCCGATGCTTCCGCGCTGTCCCAGGGGTCCCCTGGCAGGGAGCATGGCTCCCGCCGAGAGCCCAAGCCCGGCCTCGAGAACGCTCTCGACATCGATGTCGGAGTCGCTACTGTCGTCGTCAAGAATGGTGTCATCCAATCTACGACGACGAGCCTCGGGGGCAGGAGGATCCTTTTTGTCTTTTTTTGTATGCATGGATGGTGGTGTGGTTTGTTTGCGTTTGTGATCAGTGGTATTTGTAGTTTGGCGTGCCTGTGCAGTTTCTTTTTGTCTTCGTTGTGGCTGAGGTTGCAAAACGAGGTGTCGGTATTGTGAGGAAGAATGAGGTTCTGGGTGTGTCTGTCACCTCATTTCCTGTGGTTTCTGTGTTTGTTGTGGCGTACTCAGGGATGTATAGGTTGTCGTCTTCAAAGATTTCCTCAGGGACAACAATGCTGGGGAAGCCGTTTCTCTGGAGCATAATAGGGACAATGTTTGCGAATCTTTTTGCGTTGTATTTGGCAGCGATGAGACTTACGTGTAAAATGGCTTGGATTTTTGGGTTTGTGTTCGGTGTGAGGGTGCTTGTTGGGGGTTGCGTGGGCAGAGTTGTCCGAGGGGAAGTCGTGGGTCGTCTGGGTGTACTGGTCTGAGCAGGTCGTGTAGCAGCTGTTGTTGCGTAGGAAGGGACAGTGTTATTGTTTTGGCGGAGCTCAGCTCGTTTTGCCTTCAGTATTTCCTTCCGTTTAGGGCAGGATCCACTAACTGCGACATGCGATCCCTCGCAGTTGCAGCATTTGATGGTTTCAGTGCACCTGGCGAAGAAATGACCGTCGCCGGCGCACCGAGAGCATCTCTGGGGGTGTGTACATTGGTGTTTTTTGTGGTGAAAACGGTAGCAGTTGAGGCATTGGTCTATGTGAATAAAACATTCGGGTTCCAAATTGTAGGTGGGGACCGATGTATTAAACATCATGAGTCCCCGAGAGAGAAGTTTCTGGGCTTCCTCGGGGGATGAGACACGAATCTTGACGATTCGCGACTCGGGTGGCTTGTAAACGTCGAGAACAGTGACACCGTTCTTGACGGAAACCTCTTGGCAGATGGACTCGCACGATCGTGGGGGGATCGTCTTGTCGATCTTTTTCGCCACGATCGTACACTTAGCCTTCATCTCGGGGGAGGGAACAGGCGAGAAGCCGTGATCTTTGAGCTTTCTTTGGCCGTCGGCCGAAAGAAATGGGGTCAAGTGTTCGGGTTTGGCAACTGTCACCTTGAAGAAATTATGGACCTTAAAGAGGTGTGTGACTGCCACCTCAGTGATAATGAAGATATTCTGGAGAGCCTCCTCGCAAGAGATAGGCTCCCCAGTATACGCTAATTTGATAACGTGACCCATAGGGTTACGCCATAGCGAGGGTGATGGATGATGGGTAGAGGGGAGGCTAGCAGAGCTAATTCAACTGGACGATGAAAGGGCGGAAATGGTATCAAAAAACGGTGAAGCACACAGGGTAGCCAACAGTCTCTATTTGGGAAGGCCGGTCGGGGTCGGAACCCTGCCGAACGGGCGTGAGCCCTTATGTGTTCGGCCGAACACTTCGCAGCGAAACTATCGGCTGCCACTGTGCGTCGTGCTTTTAATTACTCGCACATCAAGGCTGTAATTAAAGGCACTAGCCCAAAGCATGTATTGCGCAACTTCACCCAAAGCAGTTACACCAAGAGCCAATCGTCTTGTCCGTCGTGGGGGTGTCAATCTCTTTAAATCATCCACGATGACAACACGAAAGAAACTCGGACCTAAAGATCCAGGTAAGCTCTTGTTTATTTAACAAAATCATGGGGGTTACATTACCTCGCGCGGACGGAGGTGTAGCGGTAAAAATCATTAAAACAATAAATAGGAAATATTAAAATAAAAGAACATATACACAAGATAAAAGAACAATTAAAAACAATAAACCATCAAAGGAAATAAATGAGAAAATGATTATCATAAAAAATACGTAAAACCATCTGCTGCGATTCACAAATAAAAATACTAAAATAAATGACTTGCTCTCGAAGTAAAATAGAGATTAAAATGATCAGTAAGTAAAAATAAACCAATTAAAAATAAAACTGAACTTAGGATAAAAGGAATAAAAAGTACGAGAGAAATCGCAGCAGATGAGGATGCCCCCTTATCCGCACATCATGTGAATCCTTGTGGGATATAGGCGGATAGCAAACAAATTCAGTGAAAGTTTTATTCAGTAATATACAAAAGGATGTGAATTAACGTAAAATACAAGTATATTAAGCCAGCTTAAAACAGAAGTAAAATAAAAGCGTAGAAACCAGGCTGGCTGGGGGAAGTGGTCCGCTGTGCTCGACTCGCCCTGTGGATTACGGAGGATGCTGGGTAGGATAGGGATAGGATGGGGGCAGGAGTGGATAGGGTTAAAGGTAGATGGTAGGGCAAACGGGAGAAAATGAATGGGGAAGGGAGGAATGAGCGTAGAAGTAGAGGAAAGTGAAAAAGCGAAGGAACAAGAAGAGGGTGCGAATAAGAGGGGTACGAGGGGAAATGCGACTGGATACAGGATAGGATAGGGATAGGATGGAGGTAGGATAGGTTAGAGATAAAGATATGAAGTAGAACAAGCAGAGGAAAAGAGTAAAAGAGGGAGAAACTAGCACAGAAGTAGAGGGGAGTATAAAAAGCGAGGGGACAAGGATAGGGTGCGGATAACGAGAGGGATATGAGGATAGAGGAAAAAAAGGGGGGGGGGGAGGATAGGTGATGGGTAAGGTCTGTGGGGGGGGGGGGGAGGAGGTTGAAAACCTCACAACCCTCCCATACCACGGGGTCGGAAAGGACATCGGAGACACACCTGGAAAGAGAAACAAGGAAGGCCTGAGCCTTCTATTACCCCAAGTTTACCCCGCAGGCTGGGTGAAGCCCCGGCTCCTTCTTCTTCTGAAATTCTTTCCTCCTCCTTATCCTTCTCCTATCCCCACTCTTCCTTCCCCCCCCCCCTCCCTCTTCTTAACACTTGTTGTTGTTGTTGTTAAATAAACGAAGTGGATACTCTGACTGTGTTGTGACTTTACCCTATGGATTTACCTGTCTGGATTCTACACCTCGGATGCTGAAACAAGGTTGTACTGTCCCTTTTACTTGTCTAGCTGTATTTATGCTCGACGTGTTATTTTACTGTTTTACTCTTTTTTTTTTTTTTTTTTTTTTTTTTTTTTTTTTTTTTTTTTTTTTTTTTTTTACCTTGAACCATGTGTGCCTTTACTTTTACTTTTTACTTACTCTGAGTTTTACTTGCTTTTACTGGTTCCTTTTTACGTTTCTTTTATTCGTTTTACCCTTTTACTCATCTTTTACCTGAACTTTTACTTCAGCTTTTACTTTTTACTTTTCTGTTCTTACGATCTTTTCATTTACTTTTCTTCATGTTCCCTTTTACCTTCTGTGATTTTAGGAATCTTAGTTTTGTTAATGTTGCTTATTTTTACTGCTTTTAAGCCCTTCTGGCATATCTTTAATAATTTTTCAGCCCTTCTGGCAAGTTTTACTGCTTTTAAGCCCTTCTGGCCCGTGTCACTTTTTAAGCTCTAACTTCAGTTTTATTTTGGTGCCTTCTGCACATTGTTTGTTTTTACAGTTCCTTTTAGGATTTATTTTTATTGTATTTTATGTACCGTCTTCATATTGGTCACGCTCCTGGTAGACCTGCATCTCCGGGGATAATTTGGCTTGTGAGGTCGTGTTGGTTCCGAGCCTTCAACTTGGTCCCATCACCCCCTTTGCGAGGAACGAACGGGGCCCCCTCATTTTCCTTGGCCCCCAAGCCTGAAGTCTTCCGCCTCACGGTTGGCTTCGTTTGGGTTCCTCATTCACATAACCTTACAGGTACACCCAATTTTGGTGGCAGCGAGTGGGACCTACCAGGAGTGTATTTATGAGCTTTCTCTGCTCGTTGACTAATATGAAGATTTTTAACGTCCAGTTTTTAGCTT
>NC_091586.1:14721275-14746025 GCF_042767895.1 Penaeus vannamei
GGGTGGAAAGTGGTATAAAAAAAAAAAAAAAAAAAAAAAAGTGAGGCACACAGGTTAGCCAACAGTCTCGATGTGGGAAGGCCGGTCGGGGTCGGAACCCTGCCGAACGGGCGTGAGCCCTTATGCGTTCGGCCGAACACTTCGCAGTGAAACCGTCAGCTGCCACTGTGCTTCATATTTTAAATTACTTGCACATAAAGGCTTGTAATTAAAAGCACTAGCCCAAAGCAGGTATTGCGCAACTTCACCCAAAGTAGTTGCACCAAGGGCCAATCATCTTGTCCGTCGTGGGGGGGGGGGGGGGTTCAATCTCTTTATCATCCACTGAGACAACGAACGAAAAACCTTGGACCAAGAGATCCAGGTGACTGTGTTAACTATTTCTAGTTAACTCGAGTGGTTTCTTTAAACTGCATGCTTATCGCGGTGGCTGAATTGCGAGCAAGCGATCCAGCTGCCACGGGGTAAGCATGTTGCAGACACTTTTTACCAGCCTTGCGGCTGTGGTGGGTGGTCCCTGTCTTAGAAATTGTGTGTGTTCACAATTCTGCAAGTAATGTAACAGGGTGGCGTTAGACTCGCCGCAGTGTTTGCATAACCTGGTAGTCTCATTATCAATAATTTGCCAAGCGCATGGGTAACCTAGTCTTAGTCTGAATAGTATGACTTCGGTACCTCTTTTTGTGTTTGGAGGAAGGGCCAGTGGCTCATAGCCTGAAGCATCTGAGTACCACTTAGCAGCGAGCGAGTTTGATATTTTCTCTGTGTGCTCCCCGGAGGACCGCACATGCTGTGGCTTTGGTTCTTTGGCTTAGTCCCCTTCGGCTAGGTTTAACGATCATGGAGGATGGGGACATACCCCTGCCCTTTTCAGCTAGTTTGTCAGCAAGCTCGTTCCCTTGAATACCAATGTGGCTTGGGTCCCAGTTAATGACAATTCTTCTACCCTGACTGAGAATTCTTTGGGCTACTGTTGTCAGGAGGTAGATGTTGTCTTGGGGCATGCTATGCTGTAAGCTGTCAATAGTTGCTCTAGAATCTGTCTGAATGACGTGTGCTGCCCTTAGGGACGCGTGTGTCAGGGCTTCCATGATCGCAACCGTTTCAGTCAGTGACCCTAATGAATGCTTTGGTATCCCTTGTTGCGAAGCCGGCGCCTGCAGTGTGGTGTATGGGATCCACTGATCCGTCCATGTAGGAAGTTATGCTACCCGAAGGAGTTAATTGATCAATGACCCTTTGTGCTTGTGCCTTTAGACTAGTAAGATTTAGAATTGAGAATTCGATCATTTTGTTTGCCCACGGCGGGGGTTCTTTGTATTCATGGTGTGGGGAGTCCATGCCCTTGGCAAGAAATGATTCTTTTAGCTGAAAGCGTATCAATACTCTGGCTGTATGTGAGCCAAGAGTTGTCTGCAAACAACTGATAGTCTTGTTGTAGGCGTCTGAGTACTCTTTGTCTTAGATAAGTTTTTGGGTGCCTGCAGGACCTTGCAAAGGAACTGTGTTGCCATTAGATTAATTCTGGTGTCCATGGACGATAAATCAGCTTCCATGAGGAGGTTGATGACCTTTGTCCATTTGGGTACACCTAGAATGATCCTGGCTGCTTCATTTTGTATTGTTTCCAGTTTTTCTTTTAATGTTGTGCTGGAAGCAATGAGGGCGACAGAAGCGGTCAATAATACGACGGACAGCATGTAAATAGAATGATCCTAGTACTTTGTGTTCTGCTCCTATGTGTCTCCCTGTCATGACTTTCATGACTGACAGTCTTTACTTGGTTCTGTCGAGCAGGTATTGGATCTCCTTTTTGAAAGTGAGTGTGTGTCCTATCCATACACCAAGGTATAGGTAGTCCTTCATCCATTCCAGATCCATATCCTGAACAGTGAGTTTTTTATTTCTGACATTAGTTCTCAGAGCCATAGCTTTTGATTTTGCTGCCAATATTTTTTGACCCGTCCTACAACACTCTTCAGACACCAGGTTCAGACAACGCTGAGCTCTAGTTAGACAATGATTGCCTGAGGCTATGATTGCCATGTCATCAGCATGAGATGATCTTGCATCCCTCTGGCAGGTGAATGTTGAGTATGTTGGACATGAGTGTGTTGAAAAAGGCTGGACTGAGAACCCCACCCTGAGGTGTTCCATTTTGAAGTGGCATGTGCTGCGAGAGGTGGCCTTGAAATCTGACATTTGCTGACCTATTTTTAAAATAGTCCGCTATCCAGGCCAAGAGTCTGCCTTTGACACCTTTGTGGATTAGGGTCTCTTGAATGGCAAGCAGGCTTGCCAATTCAAAAGCCTTCTCCAAGTCTAGGAAGACAACCATGGCGGGTGAGCTGTATATTGTGCTTAGGAGTGTGGAAATGCTGTGTGCAGTGCTCTTACCCCTTGTGAACCCATGCAGGTGTTCATGAGGGGGTCCCGTCTTCCATCGGAGCCTGTTGAGTACCATCTCAGCTGTTTTACCCAGGCAGCTGAGAAGAGAGATGGGACGGTACTTGCCAGGCTGCTTTGGTTTCGGGATGGGAACTATTGTGGTTTGTTTCCAGCTCTGGGGCACTGTGGCGGTTTGTATGACTTTCTTAGTTTCCCAAGAGAGAACAAGGCATCCATGTCATCGAGTTCAAGTGCCTTGTCTCTGATGAGAGCAAGCCTTCCTGGATTTAAGTTTTGTTGTTTATCCCTCATCACTGGAGGCAGGTTGTTGCTGGTTCTAGCTGAGAACTCAAGCACCAATCTTTTAGCCTCTGAGTGCGGGTCATGATGAGTGCATCTCAGGGCTTGGTGGCTTGTCGCTTGCCTGACCCGTTTCCACAACTCTGTAAGGCTGGTCTGGTGTCCAAAAGTCTGGCACCATTCCAACCACTTTTCCTGCCTTACTCTATTGGGTTTCCTTGGCATCCGCAACAGCTTCCTTCAACAAGGCCAGATTGTCGGGAGTTCTTTGCCGTCGGAATTTTTTTCTGCACATATTGACCCTGTGGTTGACCTCTTTGATCTATTCATTATAGTACCAGGTGTCTTTGTGAGTTCTGGACCATGGACGAGTTTTGGGGATGGTTTGTGATGCCTGATTTATGGCCTGGATTAGCCTTGCCTCTAACACATCCACATTTTCATTATTATGGGGTTCATTTTCTCTCAGACAGTGTGCCAAGCCTTTCTGGAAGGCTATCCAGTTGGCCTTGTCTGTTTTCTATTTTGGAATGTGATGTGGTCTTTGGGCTGGACCTGCATCCATGAGGGTTGTGACTATGCCGTAGTGATCACTAGTAACCGTATCATCGACACACCACCGAATTCTCTCCACCATTGTTGCAGTGGCAAAGGTAAGGTCTAGGACCCCTCCCCTCACATGCGTTGGTTCTTGGGTGTTGAGAAGAGCGATCTCTGGGAATGTGTCAAGCACTTCTGCTATATGAATGCATGCCGCGTTCGGCCTTTTGTGCAGATTCAGCATGGATATGTGTGCATTGAAGTCTCCCCCAATGATCACTCGGTCTTGTGCTGCAGTAGCACAGTGGTTTGTTATATACATTATATATTTTTAAAGGACCCCCAGGCAGATGTATCTAAACAGCAAGAGATTCAATGCCATCTCCACAGTGCGGCGAATTGGCTATTAAGGAGCACGGGATTGTTTCTTTTACCAGGGTCATCAGGCCTCTAGCACCATCCAGGTTTGGAGTGGCGATGACATGATAAGCAGAGAAGCGCACAGATCCCATAATCAGTGTCTCCTGGAGCATAACGACGTCAATGCTCCTTGCTCGCACTATTGACTGGATAAAGGAGTTCTTACTTTTATAGCTACAGATATTCCATTGCAGAATGCTTAGATTGTGTGCCATGATGGTTACTCAGTGTCACTTCATCTTCGTCTCCAGCTTCAGAAGCCCTAGTGCTGGTGACGTCTGATATATATAGATCTTCATTGATTGAGGATCGTACATCTTCATCTAAGTAAGACACTGATTAAGGGTCTACCGAGAGGTGTAGAACGTAGGTTGAGAGTGCCACCTCGAGTCAAGGGATTAGACTTTGGCTGTACAGACTCGGCCTGTTGTGAGGGTATCTGCTGCACAGTTTCAGTCTGTCCTGACAAACTAGCTGGGGTTTCACGTTATGCTTCTCCCGAAGCTAGTCTGCCATTCGAGGATTTAGGGAGGGGAGAGCGGCTCTTTTTCGGTTTGGAGGCTTCTAGCTTCCTTCCCTTCAGAGCTGCAACAGTTTGGGTCATAGCCGTCATGGCGACCTGGACTGTGTGCATTGAAGTCTCCCCTTATGATCACTCGGTCTTGTGCTACAGTAGCACAGACCTGGTTTAAATCTAAGCTCTCACACGGGTTCACAAGGGGTAAGAGCACTGCACACAGCATTTCCACACTCCTAAGCACAATATGCACCTCACCTGCCGTGGTTGTCTTCCTAGACCTGGAGAAGGCTTTTGAATTTGCAAGCCTGCTTGCCATTCAAGAGACCCTAATCCACAAAGGTGTCAAAGACACACTCTTGGCCTGGATAGCTGACTATTTTGAGAATAGGTCAGCAAATGTCAGATTTCAAGGCCACCTCTTGCAACATATGCCACTTCAGGATGGGGTTCTCAGTCCTGCCCTTTTCAACACACTCATGTCCAACATACCTGCCAGAGGGATGCAAGATCATCTCTTGTGCTGATGACTTGGCAATCATAGCCTCAGGCAATCACTGTCTAACTAGAGCTCAGCGTTGTCTGAAACTGGTGTCTGAAGAGTGTTGTAGGACGGGTCAAAAAATATCGGCAGCAAAATCAAAAGCTATGGCTCTGAGAACTAATGTCAGAAATAAAAAACTCACTGTTCAGGTTATGGATCTGGAATGGGTGAAGGGCTACCTATACCTTGGTGTATGGATAGGACACACACTTTCAAAAAGGAGATCCAATATCTGCTTGACAGGACCAAATAAAGACTGTCAGTCATGAAAGTCATGACAGGAAGACACATAGGAGCAGGACACAAAGTACTAGGATCATTCTATGTACATGCTGTCCGTCCTATTATTGATTATGCATCTGTCGTCCTCGTTGCTTCCAGCACATTAAAAGAAAAACTGGAAACAATACAAAATGAAGCAGCCAGGATCATTCTAGGTGCACCTAAATGGACAAAGGTCATCAACCTCCTCATGGAAGCTGATTTATCATCGATGGACACCAGAATTGATCTAATGGCAGCACAGTTCCTTTCCAAGGTCCTGCAGGCACCCAAAAACTCTTATCTAAGACAAAGAGTACTCAGACGCCTACAACAAGACTATCAGTTGTTTGCAGACAACTCTTAGCTCACACATACAGACAGAGTATTGATACGCTTTCAGCTAAAAGAATGATTGCTTGCCAAGGGCATGGACTCCCCTTACCCTGACTACAAAGAACCCCCGCCGTGGGCAAACGAAATGATCGAATTCTCAATCCTAAACCTTACAATGAGAAAAGATCAATATTCTATGCCTAGCCTAAAGGCACAAGCACAAAGGGTCATTACATAAATAACTCCTCCGGGTAGCATAACTTCCTACATGGACGGATCAGTGGATCCCATAAACCACGCTGCAGGCGCCGGCTTCGCAACAAGGGATACCAAAGCATTCATTAGGGTCACTGACAATGCCTCAACGCTCCAAGCTGAAACGGTTGCGATCATGGAAGCCCTGACACACGCGTCCCTAAGGGCAGGGCAAGTCATTCAGACAGATTCTAGAGCAACTATTGACAGCTTACAGCATAGCATGCCCCAAGACAACTTCTACCTCCTGACAACTGTACTAACCATAGCCCAAAGAATTCTCAGTCAGGGTAGAATTATCATTAACTGGGTCCCAAGCCACATCGGCATTCAAGGGGACAAGGTTGCTGACAAACTAGCTGAAAAGGGCAGGGGTATGTCCCCATCCTCTATGATCGTTAAACCTAGCCGAAGGGGACTAAGCCAGAGAACCACAGCCACAGCATGTGCGGTCCTCCGGGGAGCGCATAGAGAAAATATCACAATCTAGGTTACCCATGCGCTTGGCAAATTATTGACAATGAGACTGCCTGGTTTGCAAATACTGCGGCGAGTCTAACGCCACCCTGTTGCATTACTTGCAGAATTGTGAACACACAAATTCTAAGACAGGGACCACCCACCACAGCCGCCGGGCTGGTAAAAAGGGTTTGCAACATGCTTACTCTGTGGCAGCTGGATCACTTGCTCGCTGGATTACTTGTGCGCGAGGCAGTTTGTCATGGACATCTCGCGAGGGGTGCAGGACATGTTGGCGACAAACAGTAGAGGCCTGTCTGTTGTAGGAGGCCTAGGATGAGGTAGAGGTGTGATGTGATCTATGACTAGATATCTCGGCCACCAGAAAAGAATCGTCCTCGATTTTTGGGTAGACGATGCAGGTAGATTACAGGAGGCAGGTGACGGAGGTATGTAATACAGGGAGTCTCGATCTAAGGTCGGCGGCCTAGGGAGCTTGTTTGCACAGGCCACTGTTCTGTGTGCAGGTGGTCTTGACAGGAGCGGCAGTGGTGATCAATCATGCAGCTCGTCAATCGTACCACAGGATCACTGGAAGACACAGTTACCTTGTAAAGTGTCGTGTCAGTCGTAAATGACACGCACGCCGGATCTAGAAGATTCTGGGAGACCAGTAATCGTCGATGAGACGAGGAATAAGCGGAGAATCTTGAGAGCAAGGTCTTGAGGATACGTGATCCCGGGAGAGGTAAAACAAGGTGACGGATTCACGAGGTAGGCAGGCAAGGAGGGACAGTTTTTGCCAGGGTCACAAGCACATCAGATCAGGGCAGATCACATCGGTCAGATCACTTCATATCACATCAAATTAAGAACAGGTTAGATTACAAAATCAGGTCAGATAACATCAGATCAGGTTAGATCAAATCAGATCAGGTCAGATCAAATTAGATCACATCATGTCAGGTTACATCAGATTGCATCAGATCTGGTCAAATCCCATTAATTCAGGTCAGGTCACATAGGTCATATCACATCAGATCAAATTAGGTTAGATCAAATACGGTCATATCACATCAGATCAGTTAAGATCACATCAAAATACATCAAATCAGGTCAGATCACATCAGATCAGGTTAGATCACATCAGATCAGGTAAGATCACATCAGATTACATAAGATCAGGTCTGATCACTTCAGATAAGGTTAGAATACATAAGAATACATAAGGCCAGGTCAGATAACATCAGATCTGGTCAAATTGCTTCAAATAAGGTCAGGTCACATCAAATATCAGATTACATAAGATTAAGTTAAGTTATATAAGATCAGGTCAGATCATATCGGAACAGGTCAGATCCTGTCAGATTACATTAGATCAAGTCATAAAACATCAGATCAGGGCAACAACAGATTACACCGGTCAGGTCAAATTACATCAGATCAGGAAGGATTACATCATGTCACATCACATGAATATGATCAGATTACATCATATCAGGTCAGGTTAAATCACATCAATATGGTCACATTCGAATACAAAAGATTAGGTCGGTTCACATCAGATTACATCGGCATGTCAAATCACATCAAATTAAGTCAGATCAAATCATATAAAGTCAGATTACACCAGATCAAATCACATCAGAATATACCAGATCAGATCTTATCAGACCACATCAGGAATAGTCACATCAAATCATATCAGATGAGGTCAGATTTCATAAAATCCGGTCAGATAACATTAGATCATGTCAGATCACATCAGATCATGTCAGATCACATCAGATCAGGTCAAATCACATTAGAATACATCAGATCAGGGCAAATCACAGAATACATCAGATCAGGTCAAATCACATTAGAATACATCAGATCAGGTCAAATCACATTAGAATACATCAGATCAGGTCAGATCATATCAGATCAGGCTAGATCACATCAGATCACTTCATATCACATTAAGTCAGAACACATCAAATGATATCAGAACAGGTTAGATTAAATCAGATCAGGTCAGATCATAGCAGCTCAGGGTAGATCACATCGGTTAGGTCAAATCAATCAGATCAGGTTATATCACATCAATATGGTAATATAACATATCACATCAGACCAGGTTAAGATCACATTAGAATACATCAGATCAGGTCATACCACATCAGATCACATCAAATCAGGTCAGATCTCATAAGATCAGGTCAGATCACCCCACGTCAGATTTGGTCAGATTACATAAAATCACATCACATATATCATGTCAGAATACATAAGATCAGGTCAGATCACATAAGATCTGGTCAAATTGCTTCAGATTAGGTCAAATATGAGATCAGGTCAGATTACATAATAACCTGACATAAGTCAGGTTAAATCACACATCAGATCATTTCTGATTACATAAGATCAGGTCGGATCACTGGTCAGGTCAAATCACACCAGATTAGGTTAGATCATGTTGATCAGGTCAAATTACATGGCCAAATATGGTCAGATTACATCAGATCAAATTGCTTTAGATCAGATCAGGTCACATTACATTATCAGTTTACATCAGATCAGTTCATATCACATCACATGAAATCAGGCCAGATCACATTAAATAAAATAAAAAATCATATCAGATCACATCAGATCAGGTTAGGTTACATCGGATCACATCAGATCAGGTCAAATCACATCAAATCAGGTCACATCAGATAGGTCAAATCACATCAGATCAAGTCAGATTATGTCATATACGGTCAAATTACATGATCCAGTTCATATCACAACAGATCACATCGGTTAGGTCAAATCACATCAGATCAGGTTGGATCACATCAAATATAATCATATCACCAGATCAGGTCAGATCACATCAGAATATAAAAGATTAGGTCAGATCACATCAGATCAGTTCACGTCACATCTGAACAGTTCATATCACATCAGATCAGGTCAGATCACATCAGAATATAAAAATTAGTTCAGATCAGTTCACGTCACACCAAAACAGTTCATATCACATCAGATCAGGTCAGATCACATCAGAATATAAAAAATTGGTCAGATCAGTTCACGTCACACCAGAACAGTTCATATCACATCAGATCAGGTCAGATCACATCAGAATATAAAAATTAGGTCAGATCAGGTCACGTCACACCAAAACAGTTCATATCACATCAGATCAGGTCAGATCACATCAGAATATAAAAATTAGGTCAGATCAGGTTACGTCACACCAGAACAGTTCATATCACATCAGATCAGGTCAGATCACATCAGATAACTTCATATCACATCGGATCAAGTCAGATCACATCAGATAACTTCATATCACATCGGATCAAGTCAGATCACATCAGATAACTTCATATCACATCGGATCAAGTCAGATCACATCAGATAACTTCATATCACATCGGATCAAGTCAGATCACATCAAATAATATCAAAACAGGTCAGATTAAATAAAATTAGGTCAGATCACATCAGATCAGGTAAAATCACACCAGAACAAGCCAGATTACATTAAATCAGGTCAGATTACGTCAACTCTTATCAGTCGCGGGTCAGAATACATTAGATTACAGCAGATCAGGTCAAATCACATCACATGACCTTCTTCCTTTAGCATACATGAATCCGCGAATCTGAGCACGCTCTTGCAAAAAAAATGATAATAAAAAAGAAAAAACATTTGAGGTACGATCAGTCTACCCATATATTTCCAGCCGTTTTCTGTGGGTTGGAATCAACTTATCCATCCGCAGTGTTCACACTGCGAAAAGAATCACCGGCTTTATCCAGTGGAATCGCATCTGAACAAATCGTGACCGCAGGGACTAACCCTAACTCTTGCTACTCTTTCTTGATTCTGGAGTTCTAATCTTTTGCTTCAGAATTCCACATTTCGAATATTCACGGGTTGGTAGCTACGCATTTGTTTATATTCGTTTGTCAAATGAGAATCCATGGTCACTGCTTATTTTTACTTTTGATTTGTATTTTAGCTTAAATATAAATGCAAATATTGATGTAAAAATAATATGAATAATCTAAATTATATAATTTGAAGTTAAAATACATGCATACCATGTATACTGTAGATTCTCAAAGTGTGCTTTTTTCATTCGTCCATCGATGGAAGAGTGGGGTATCCATCGCATCGGACGTGTGGTCGGAAGTCCAGGGGATCGATTCCATTAAAAATCGCTGGATTTCACGAATCTATGGGTAGTCTGACCGTATCTTAAGTCTATACCCCATTTCTCCTCGTAAGGACAATACCTATGTCCTCAGAACACGATTGTGTGCAGCATCAAGCCCCAAAACGCCTGCACTGAAATTGCAATGCATGCATCGTAGTTTCTTGAAAGTTTTGTATTCCATCTTATTACTTATCCAATAAGAGGAATGCAATGAACCAGAGGCTGCTGATGCTCTTACAGCAAGATCTTCTGCCAGAATAGTGTGCGAGCATGTAAAATTTGTGTTTTGCTGCAGTTAATGTCTCCATTCTTTCCACCATTTATATACGATATCCATTTAAATATGATTTGTGTGGATATTCATATTCTGCTAAGATTACATCATCTGCGTATAATAATATTACCAATTGTCCACCATCGAGATTAATCCCAATTCCAATTAATCTTGTTATTGAATAAAGTCATCTCACATCAGATCAGATCTGATTACATCAGATCGAGTCGGATCTCAATAGATTAGGTCAGATCTTGTTAAATCTCATCAAATCACGTCAGAGCACGTGATCTGACCCTTTTTATGTGACCTGATCTGATGTGATCTGACCTGACATGAACTGACCTGGTCTGATGTAAAATGATGCGTTCTGACCTGATAACATGTATTCTGACATATTCTGACTGACCATATTCGATGGGACCTTATCTGTGATTTGACCTGACCTTTGTGATCTGACCTGATGTAACCTGACCTTATTTGATGTGATTTGACGTAATCTGTTGTGATCTGGCCTGATCTGATGTAATCTGACCTGACCTGATGTGATCTGACCAGATCTGATGTGGCATGATGGGATCTGAACTGATCTGATGTAACCTGATCTTATCTGATGTATTCTGACCTGATCTGATGTATTCTGAACTGACCTGATGGAATCTGACCGTATCTGATGTGATATGACCTTATCTGAAGCAATCTGACCTGATCTGATGTGATATGACATGACTTGATGCGATTTGACCAGATCAAATGTAATCTGATGTGATCTGACTTGTGATTTGACCTGATCTGATCTATTCTGACCTTACCTGATGTAATATGACCATATCTAATGTGATCGGGGCGGTATATAAGTATATACAGACCATTTCCGTGTATCCCATTATATGTTTATATATATTGTTCCTTCCGTTTGTTTGTTTGTTGATTGTTTGTTATATTTGATAATTCAAAAAGTTATGAACAGATTTTAATGAGATTTTTCCCAGACACCATGACATTTTGGTGGTGAACCGGATCATGGTTCGGGTTCAGGATATTTTTCTAACACGAAAAGATATGGACAGATAGTTTTTTTTTTTTTTTTCTTCTTTTTTTTTTTTTTTTTTGCCTGAGGTGTGTCTTAGCCTAACTATATTCTATATTCCTTATAGAATATAGCTATAACTATATTCCATAATATAATTATTTTGGTGGTGATCCGGATCATTTGGCAAACCTACCCCCAATATGGGGGGGTTGCTTTTTCAAGATATTTTCCTCAGATGAAACTAAATATGAACACAAAGAAATTAAAGTACCTCATATGAACGGCAAATGTTTATTTGTATAAAAGAAATAAAATTATTGAAATTATTCCGAAAAAATGAATGTTGGTCTCAACTTCTGTGAAATTTTATCTTTCAGAAAATCTCATTTTTTATTGTATCTACTTATTACGTCACAATTGCCGATTTTCTATGATAAGATAAAAAAAAAAAATAGATTTCGGACATCAGAAATGGCTGTTACCACTTAAAAAAAATAGCGGTTGGGCCCTGAAACTCCTTAGAAACGCACTTAACTCGATTCTGGCAATATGGGCGAAAAATGCCGAAAATGACCAGACAACCTCCTAGATATACTTATGAACAATTTGCAAGCATAACAGTGAGTTAGGAGACCTTCGTAGCATCACGTCCTATGATGACATTCTCATTCAGGTCTTAGATAGGGGGACTATGTTCAGAGATTTAGCAAAATGTGAGCTTCCCATGACCTGAACATGCATAATCAACGCTATCAAGACTAAGTAAATTTTCAGATCTAATACACTGCCATGCACTCCATGGTTAGGTATTGCAGTTATTGCAAAAACTGAAACCTAGAAGTATCTTCGTGTTGTGATTTCAACTCTACACCTCATGTTCCACTTCACTCACTAAATCGTTCAAAACATCAGGGAATATTGCTTGGAGCGTTTGAGACATATAAATAACAGATGCATAGGTGCTTCCCTAATAGCCATAAGGTTGATGTACATATCCTGCGACAAAATACTCTCAAACCCCTTGAAGTTTTACAGAAAAAGGCGATGAAAATCATTGTTGGTTGCCCAGTGACTGTTAAAGATCTTGTCATGACGAAAGAGTTGGACCTCCGTTAATTCATAGTTTTATTACCCAAGTCAACACCTACTCAGCATAAGACTTCTGCAGTTACGATCCAGACCACAAATTTACCTTACCTTGTCTAATGAGATTAATTATAGAGTTTGGCATGTTCGGCGCCCTCGATACTTTAATCTCATAAAGACCAACTTAAAATGGAAGGCCAAAACTGCCTAAAATTGTTCTTTGCTTCAATGCATGGAACATTGATGCTATCAACATCCCAGTAACAACATTTACTGCACCATGGCATATATTACGTTTATTATGTTCATTATGATAGCTTAGATTGTGAAGAGGACAAAACTCCTACTTGTGGAAGGCCAAACTCTAGTCATCATAAGCACTATAGGTGCCTTGGTATTGCAGTAGGGAAGGCTCTGTCGAATGCTACCTTGAAATCTATGAAGGAAGAAGAAAAGCGCACTACTTCCACATTTGTGTTCTTTTCCCCTCTTGGAAACCTAAAACTTATGACTGAATTTGATCTTTGGTTTGGTGCAGCAGACAAGTGAGAAGAATTTTTTTTATAGGTTTAGAGAGGTAGGATGTCAGGTAAATATGATATTTATCATTCCCAGGTGCACTGGATTTTGCTAGTCATAATGGCTGTAAGTTCATGGCTTATGAATGGTGCATTAGCCTCATGGTAGTTATTTTCATTTTTGTGTTTTGACTATAGGGAGCACCCACGTACGGATATTAGAAGATTAACAAGAGAGTTTTCGTAGCATTTGCCGATGAGTGACAAAGTTACCCTCTATGGATGAGGGTTGGAAGGTACTTTGTATGCATTACCTCTAATTTTGTTGATTTCCCTCCACACATTACTTGTGGGAGTAGTTGGGGTTTCTTCCCAAGTGTTTTAATTTATTTACTCTGACCTTATTAACTTTCTAAGTAGCTTTATTTCAGGATCTTTGTTCAGGTACTATGCTCGTTTGCCACTGGAGAATGGAGACCTATTATTGACAGGTTTCTGGGGGTAGAGTTGGGTAATGATACCACCTTGCTGAGTTTCATTAAACTGATCAGGGCTAGTTGGAATAAAGTCTTTATTCCAGCATTAATAAATTCATCATGATGTTTATTAGCAAGGCAGTACCGAAAGCATGAATGGGGTGGGCTTCTTTCACGAAATGGGAGGGTAATACGGAATGCCCAATGATCACCAAGGACGGGACAACATTTGCAGTGATTGGGAATGTGCACTGATAGTATAGAGCTATATAATTTGCCACCTAAGAAATGAGTCTTTTTTAAGGAGCATAATAGGTGATGTAGGTCACTAGTGTTTTGGATATATTCATAATAAACCTTACCGTTTTTGGTTATGGTGCTTCCTTCAGAGCCCATGAGAGGGTGACGAGAATTAAAATCTCCACACAGTGAGACAGTATCATTATGCATCACTGTCAAGAGATTTAGGTACCACTTCACTATCATGTGGCTCATATACATTAATGATGGTGATAGTTTTACCATCAAAAATATTTTAACATCGAGATTCAGTACATGTGTTGTCACGTTTGTTATCGATCACTTTTGATGGAATAGTATTTTTATGTAAATGTTAAGTCCTCGTGTAGAGGGATTAGTATTATTCTGTCATGATATATGTATTCTGCATTTTTTGCATAACGAACATCAGTTCTGACTTCTGAAAGCAATACAGGGTTGCCTTGCATTTCTGCAAACTGTTAATGTTCCATGTAATACATTTCAGCAGATTATTTGGAACCATCGGTTAGTACTTGACCGTTTCCAAGGCTCACTGCAAGTTGAGGCTGCCGTTACTCGACGAGGAACGCAAACATCCTTTCCTGGAACTATGAACCATCTGTTGCTACACCATGAACATCATCTGCTTCATCTGTTTGAGCAATGTTTGTAGATCCCTCATTCCATTGCTGAACCCTTGCTTGCCTTGCTACAGGGAGGGATGGGCTAATAGTCAGAGAGCCCAGAGAGATTTAATAAGCATAGCGAGTACAAAAGGTTTGACACCTGGGTTGAACACCTAAGGGGCCATGGATCCCTAAACGGCCATTCTTAAGTGAACACGTTGTGGGTTTGGCCACTTAAGAACGACCTAATTAATGCTAATTATCACTTTTAATCAGCATGTTGAGTACATAAGTGAAACCTTTATAGAATATACTTTATGGCATACTGATATCATACTGGTAATTCTTAAGTGTCGGTTTTGTGGGAAAAGTCACTTAAGAAGAGGTCAAAGGTAGTGACCCACCCAAGTTCCGTCTTCCGGTACCTTTAAAATGACTGCTACTCCCTTACTATTTGGAGTACTGGGTCAAGGTTGGACTTCAAATGTAGATTTTAATGGGAGGAATAAGGATCACTTGTTTAATCATCCATTCTCGGATACCATTATCACACACACACAAAAAAAAGGTGAAAAAGATAAGAATCAATCATTCTTAAGTGTCAAAATTTTGGACAAATCCACTTAAGAACGACGGACAGGTCAAAGTGTACTCGTTGATCCCCGAGACATCCTGACAGCATCCAAGCCTTTCTTAAGTATCTCCATGCTGAATATGACAACTTAAGAACACTATAAATCGGGCATAGTAGTGACCCCCAATTGTAAAGTATCATTTGACATGCCTGTGTGGCGGTAATAACCAATAATGAAATGGAAATAAACAAATGTTATTTAATACAAAAAATATATGAAAACACTATAATGGTACATAAAAACATTAAATGTAATAGATTTCATACCGAACTGTGGTACTAACGATGATTGTTGACTGTACGCAGATAATCACAACTTCAAACTTGGATGGATTCATGGCAAAATATTAGTGCTCCATGTTAATTAATCAGTTATACATATGAAATGTTTTTGCTGCTAACATGGTCTGTACGCAGATAATCACAACTTAAAACTTGGATTGGGGGTCACTACTATGCCCAATTTAAAGTGTTCTTAAGTTGTCATATTCAGGATGGAGATACTTAAGAAAGGCTTGGATGCTGTCAGGATGTCTCGGGGAACATATCTTGCAAGTTTTATTGATGTACTCTGCATGATGATTGAAACCTTTGGTTGGATCAACGAGTACACTTTGACCTGTCCGTCGTTCTTAAGTGGATTTGTCCAAAATTTTGACACTTAAGAATGATTGATTCTTATTATGTGTTGGTAGAGGAAAATTTTAATGTAGGTTTCATGGATGTACTCAACCATGCTGATAAAACTTTCAAGCCAGTGGGAGTAAAAAGGGTACCCGCTTTTACACTTTTTTTTTTTTTTGTGTGTGTGATAATGGTATCCGAGAATGGATGATTAAACAAGTGACCCGTATTCCTCCCATTAAAATCTACATTTGAAGTCCAACCTTGACCCAGTACTCCAAATAGTAAGGAAGTAGCAGTCATTTTAAAGGTACCGGAAGAAGGAATTTGGGCGGGTCACTACCTTTGACCTCTTCTTAAGTGGCTTTTCCCACAAAACCGACACTTAAGAATTACCAGTATGATATCAGCATGCCATAAAGTATATTCTGTAAAGGTTTCACTTATGTACTCAACATGCTGATTAAAAGTGATAATTAGCATTAATTAGGTCGTTCTTAAGTGGCCAAACCCACAATGTGTTCACTTAAGAATGGCCGTTTAGGAATCCATGGCCCCTTAGGTGTTCAACCCAGGTGTCAAACCTTTTGTACTCGCTATGCTTATTAAATCTCTCTGGGCTCTCTGACTATAAAGCTGGTGCGGCAGCTGGTGTTGGAGTTAGTGCTTCAATTGGTGCCGGTGCTGGCGTAGGTACAGCTGGTGCTGGAGTTGATGGGGCTTTTACCCCTGTTGGCACTAGTGATGTGAACGGTGTCATGGCTTTCTTTGCTGGCGCCGTCACTATTGACCTCTGCAAGTGTGGGGATTTCCCTACATTATGGAGACGAGGGGTTGATAGGGGCTGCCTGCTTTCTTTGGTTGTTTGATTTCCAATCATTTAGGGAATAGGCGCATTATGCAGTTCACGCAGTATCAGCACCGCGGTGCGTCTCGTAGACACACACGTGCTCCGTGTCCCTACTTTGAGCAACTATAGCAAAACGGGGTCAGGGAACTGAAGGTGGCACACCTAAAGGGTGCCATGCCCTCATCCATCTTAATAGTTTTGCGGGCTACCTACCCCTTATACCGTGTGAAGCCACATTAAATTATTCAATTGTAAATTAAATCATGTCTTATTTACAAAGTTGATGACACCCAAGTTGGTGAATTAAACGGAAGCTTGCTCTTATTCATTGAGTATCAGTTTCTCAATGGGATTGTATATGTGTGTGTGTGTGTGTGTGTGTGTGTGTGTGTGTGTGTGTGTGTGTGTGTGTGTGTGTGTGTGTGTGTGTGTGTGTGTGTGTGTGTGTGTGTGTGAGAGAGAGAGAGAGACAGAGAGAGAGCACGCATACACCCACACACATACCTATCTATCTGTATATGTGTGTTTGTATATATATTATTAGAATTTATTGTATATACAATTACCACACGCTCATGCATATATATGCATGTTGTGAAAAGTTATATTAAAAGAGAATTACTCCCATGACAAGCATTTATTAGTGAAAGGATAGTCAGCTATGTAGTTTAACAAAAAAGTGCAAATTCACAAATATCTAAATATTACTTTTTGCATAACGAAGACATACAGATCAATGGAAGCTAAATCAGAAATGATTTCGAATCCTGTTCTTTCTTGCTTAACTCTTGACGGTTGTCCTTCCCCGCTTGGCCTGCGAGGCCGCTCGCGCCTGGCCGCCGTTGTTCAGCGATCGCTTGTTGCTCCTGGGCGGACCCAGGCCCACGAAGCTCATGCTGGGAGAGAACACGCGCGTCTCCACGTCCTGGCGCGAGAAAAAAGGGTAGAGGCATTAGCTTTGGAGACATGAATGTGCGGTGTCATATATGGATACTCTGATACATGTATAATGATACATAAGAAGTTGCTTTTACAAGAACTGCTACGTCTGACAGTGATAATTATAGGAGCAATTCTAATGATGACAGTTATGATAATAATAATTATTATTATCATAATAATAATGATGATAATATAAATGATATTAATAACAAGCAGAACTACTCCTCTCCCTCTTTCTCCCTTCGTCTAACTGTCGCCTCTCCTCTTTCTTTCCCTTCCCCTTCCCGCTCTGTCACCCTTCTCACTCTCTAATCTTCCTTAAATTCACTCCTCCCTTCCCACTCTCCGCCCTAGATCTGTCCCTTCCCACACCCTCCTTTTCCTCGTTGAGCTCCTCACCTCCTCCAGTCCCTTGTGCCCTTTTCTCCTCCAAATCCATTTTTCTGAGCTCACTTTCTCCTCCAGTTCAATTCAATTAGATTTGCGGTCATGCTTCGCCCGGGCCTTTTCTCTGGAGTGGGCCGGCCTGTGTCATTTCTAGTTAGCTCGTGTGTTTTCTTTGAACTGTATGCTTATCGTGGTGGCTATATTGCGAGCAATCGATCCAGCTGCCATGCAGTAAGCATGTGGCAAACTCTTTTTACCAGCCTGGCGGCTGTGGTGGGTGGTCCCTGTCTTAGAAATGTTTGCATAACCTGGTAATCTCGTCATCAATAATTTGACAAGCGCATGGGTAACCTAGTCTTAATCTGTGTAGAATTATTTCGGTACCTCTTTTAATATTGGGAGGAAGCGCCAGTGGCTCATAGCCTGTAGCATCTGAGTACCATTTAGCAGCGAGCGAATTTATGGTATTTTCTCTATGTGCTCCCCAAGGAGCTTTGGTACTTTGTGTGAACTTTGGTACACACTGCAGCTTTGGTGCTTTGGCTGAGTCTCCTTCGGCTAGGTTTAACGATCATGGAGGATGGGGGCATACCCCTGCCCTTTTCGGCTAGTTTGTCAGCAAGCTCATTCCCTTGAATGTCAATGTGGCTTGGGACCCAGTTTATAATTCTTCTACCCTGACTGAGTATTTTTTAGGCTATGGTTAGTACAGATGTCAGAAGGCAGATGTTGTCTTGGGGCATGCTATGCTATAAACTGTCAATGCTTGCTTTAGAGTCTGTGTGAATGACAACGTGCCCAGCCCTTAGGGACGCGTGTGTCAGGGCTTCCATGATCGCAACCGTTTCAGCTTGGAGCGTTGAAGCATTGTCAGTGACCCTAATGAATGCGAAGCCGGCACCTGCAGTGTGGTTTATGGGATCCACTGATCCGTCCGTGTATTAAGTTACGCTACCCGGAGGAGTTATTTATGTAATGACCCTTTGTGCTTGTGCCTTTAGGCTAGGCATAGAATATTGATCTTTTCTCATTGTAAGGTTTAGGATTGAGAATTCGATCATTTCGTTTGCCCACTTCGGGGGTTCTTTGTAATTAGGGTGAGGGGAGTCCATACCCTTGGCAAGCAATAATTCTTTTAGCTGAAAGTGTATCAATACTCTGGCTGTGTGTGTGAGCCAAGAGTTGTTCGCAAACAATTGATAGTCTTGCTGTAGGCGTCTGAGTACTCTTTGCCTTAAGTATGAGTTTCTGGGTGCCTGCAAGACCTTGGAAAGGAACTGTGCTGCCATTAGATCAATTCGGGTGTTCAGGGACGGTAAATCAGCCTCCATGAGGAGGTTGATGACCTTTGTCCATCTGGGAGCTCCCAGAATGATCCTGGCAGCTTCATTTTGTATTGTTTCCAGTTTTTCTTTTAATGTTGTGCTGGAAGCAATGAGAGCGACAGAAGCGTAGTCAATAATAGGACGGACAGCATGTACATAGAATGATCTTAGTACTTTGTGTCCTGCTCCTATTTGTCTCCCTGTCATAACGTTCATGACTGACAGTCTTTCCTTGGTTCGGTCGAGCAGGTATTGGATCTCCTTTTTGAAAGTGAGTGTGTGTCCTATCCATACACCAAGGTATAGGTAGTCCTTCACCCATTCCAGATCCATACCCTGAACAGTGAGTTTTTTGTTTCTGACATTAGTTCTCAGAGCCATAGCTTTTGATTTTGCTGCCGATATTTTTAGACCCGTCCTACAACACTCTTGAGACACCAGGTTCAGATAACGCTGAGCTCTAGTTAGACAGTTATTGCCTGAGGCTATGATTGCCAAGTCATCAGCATAAGAGATGATCTTGCATCCCTCTGGCAGGTGAATGTTGGGTATGTTGGACATGAGGGTGTTGAAAAGTGCAGGACTGAGAACCCCACCCTGAGGCGTTCCATTCTTACCCCTTATGAACCTGTGCAGATGTTCATGAGGGGGTCCCGTTTTCCATCGGAGCCTGTTAAGTACCATCTTCTCAGCTGTTTTACCCAGGCAGCTGAGAAGTGAGATGGGACAGTACTTGCCAATGAGGTCTGGGGCAGTGTGGCAGTTTGCCAGGACGTTGATGAGCTGCAAGAATGCAAGCTCACCTGCAAGACCTAAATGCGATATGATGGGGTGGGAGATCCCATCAGATCCCGGTGCTGATCCATAGCTGATTTTGTATGAATTAGTTCCCTGAGAGAGAAGGCATCCATGTCATCGGGTTTGAATGCTTTGTCTCTGATGAGAGCAAGCCTACCTGGATTTAGGTTTTGCTGTTTATCCCTCAGCTCTAGAGGCAGGTTGTTGCTGCTGGTCCTGGCTGAGAACTCAAGCACCAGTCTGTGAGCCTCTGATTGTGGGTCATGATGCGTGCATTTCTGGGCTTGGCGGCTTGTCGCTTGCCTGACCCGTTTCCGCAACTCTGTAAGGCTGGTCTGGTGTCCAAAAGTCTGGTACCATTCCAACCACTTTTCCTGCCTTACTCTGTTGGCAGTTTCCTTGGCATCCACAACAGCTTCTTCCAGGAGGGAAGTTCTTTGCCGTCGGAAGTTTTTCTGCACATGTTGACTCTGTGGTTGGCCTCTTTCATCTATTCATTAAAGTACCAGGCGTCTTTGTGAGTTCTGAACCATGGACGAGTTTTGGGGATGGTTTGTGATGCGGCCTGATTTATGGCCTGGATTAGCCTTGCCTCTAGCACGTCCACTTTCATTGTTGTGGGGTTGCTTCTTTTACCAGGGTCATTAGGCCTCTAGCACCATCCAGGTTTGGAGTGGCGAAGACGTGATAGTCTGAGAAGCGGACAGATCCCACAGTGTCTCCTGGAGCATGACGACGTCAGTGCTCCTTGCTCGCACTATTGGCTGGAGAAAGGAGTTTTTTTCTATTATAGCTACAGATATTCCACTGCTGAATGCTTAGATTGGTGCCATGATGGTTACTCAGAGTCACTTACATCATACTCATCTCCAGACTTTCTCTTCCCCTTTTCCCTCCTTTTTCCTTTGTAACCCACCCTCGTCCCGCCCTCCCCAGCTCCCTTTCTCGTTAAGCCTCCTTCCCTCCTTCCTCTCTTTCCCTTCCCCTTCCATTTCTACCTTCCTTCTAAATCTCTCCCCACGGATAGTCATGTAGATAATACATGTGCATAAACTACTACTAATAATAATGATGATAATTACAATTATTATAATGATGATAATTACAATTATTATAATGATGATAATTACAATTATTATAATAACAATAATAACAATGATGGCAATGATAGGATAGGACTCCCATCAGATCATGATAGAACCTGTGTAAGAGAATGTGTCTTTCCTGAACATTTGTTTTCGATTATCACCAATTTTTATATCGCAATGGACATGCTTCTAAGTATAAGATGTCTATTTTATGTCAAAATGAAGACACTCTTAAGTCCGCAGTCATGATTTTACCTGTAAATTGTATGCTAGGAGAATCATGTGATAATGCAACAGAGAAAGGGATGATAATAATAATAGTGATAATTATGTTGGTGGTACAGATATACACATTAATTAAGATACAATTATTAACAGTCAGAATCCAACGTTTAGATCACCTTTTTTAACCATCAAAGAGTTCGATAATAAATTTCACTTTAATAGATAAAATGTCAGGTTGCCCTGCAATAATTCATTTTGAAAAACTATATACTGTTGTGCCTTTTCAAAAGTTGTGTGTGTATATATATGTATACATATTATTATTGATATTCAATAGCCATTCGTTTTACTATATGACATAAACCTCTAATTCACTTTTTAGAAGTTATTTGGGAGTACTACCCTTGCCTGACTGGATGAAATTCCTAATCAACCGTGTTCAGAGTGCTACCACTTGAGCGGCGGCAACGACTTCCCCTACGACACATGCTTTGACTCTCAAGGCGATATGTCGTTTTCTCGCCGTGGGATCGGGCTTGAGCCAGCAGTCAGAGCGCGAGCATTTTGCACCTGCCACAACGGGGATTAGAATTTGGGACCACAATGATCGAAGTCCAGTGCTCTGTCTCTGTATCTTTCCATTTCTCTCTTTCTCTTTATATATATATATATATATATATATATATATATATATATATATATATGTATATATATATATGTATATATATAATGTATATATAAACATATATAATACACACATATACACACACACACATATATATAATCCTCATCATATCAGATATTATATGCTAAGCAGTGGTGTCATTTTTGTAAACATACACCTTTCGATTACAAAGCCAGCATTCTACGCCTGAGCTTCATTGCAACATAAGCGGCGAGGAATCGATTCTGGGACCACGAGGGTCAGTGTCCAGTCATATGCTTGTATTATATGTGTGTATGTGTGTGTATATGTATACACACACAAAAATGAAAATGAAACTAGCCACAATGAGAAACTGAAAATAAGCGTGATGTTTCGAACTCTTCACGAGTTCCTCATCAGACAAAAAAAAAAAAAAAAAATGGATTAACGGCAGAACTTAAAAAAAAAAGAATTAATGAACATAGACGTGATGTCAGATACGCCAGAGAATCAAATGCTTGTTTTATTCATTTACGTGACGAAGGACATCAGTTAAATTAGAAAGACGCCAAATTAATTCATAGATCGTCAAATTCGTACGAAAGAAAAATAATTGAAGCCCTTTTGATTAGAAAATTGTCTAATTTTAACTTGAGTGCTGGCCAATGGGATTAGATTATATTACCTCATCACTTGTTAGCAAAGCCTTCCCCTGACTCTTCGACCTTGACCCTCCTCCTAAGACCTGATTCAGATCTTGTTCAAATCTGTCTCTCTATCACTATATAAACGTCAAAATTCTCTCCTGGTATAGCCTCCAGGCTTATACAGTGACACGGGTCACTGTACAGTAGTACAGTGCCGTCCTCTCATTCGAGGGGTCGGCGGTTCGCGCCCCACCCAGGCGCGAGAAGTTGCAATTGTCGCCCGGAGGTTACTGCTGTGGCTGGGCACCACGGTGGGTAAGGACTAAGCTCTGTCGTGTCAGCACTCGCTGACACACGTTGATCGAGTCGACATTAGTCGGCACAGGCCGGGCTCCCCCATAGCCCGGGCGAGACTCAGCTTCGCACATCGGACTTATCCTTATCCTCTCCTGGCATCCATTTTGGTTTTTTGTCTTATGAGGAACTCGTGAAGAGTTCAAAATCGTCACGCTTATTTTCAATTTCTCGTTGTGGCTAGTTTCATTTTCATATATATATATATATATATATATATATATATATATATATATATATATATATATATATATATATATATATATGTGTGTGTGTGTGTGTGTGTGTGTGTGTGTGTGTGTGTGTGTATGTATATATATATTTATATATATATATATATATATATATATATATATATATATATATATATATATATATATATGTATGTATGTATGTATGTATAAATCAATATTAGGGGAAAGTGCAATTTTAGGGTAAACTAAAGGAATAAATTATATACTTCCTGAAAATCACAAGAAAGTAAAGTGCCCCTTTAGTCAAAATTAGTGCCATTTCAGTCAAAACTAGAAAAAAGCATCCTCTAAATCAAAAATGGTGGAAGAAAACTGCTCTTTTAGTGAAAATCAGAGAGAGAACATGCTATTTCAGTTAAAACTGGAGAAAGAGGAGTGCCATTTTAACGTAAATCAGAAAAAACGAGTAATATTGGTGTACGGTATACTTAAATATAGCCTGTATGCTACTTTAGATTTCATCGTAAAAATGAAAAATAATAGGAACTCCCCTTTCTCAATGGTACTTTCTGAAAGTTTTATATGAAAATGATTTGTTTGGGCGCTTTATCGATATACAAAATATTTGAAAAATGTCCAGCATTTGATCGAACCTGCGTGGACTTGTAAAGACTACATGAGCTTGTTTTACTACGTTTAAAACGATGTGCAGTTAAACAGCCCATACTTCTCCGAATATTCACCACAAGTTTCTTCTGCTGGAACAACCCCTGCAGCAGGGACCTTCCCTGGAGCCTCACCTGTACCCGATGATAGTGCTCGATATGGTGTCGAACGGCTTGCCAGATCTTCCCTTCCCGTATGAGCTCGGTGACGGCATCGATGTCAGGCGACATAAAGCGGTCCTTTTCCCATGAGCTGGATCAGGGGAAAAATAGTGATATGGTGAGAGAATAGGCGAAGATAAAGTGTATGGCGGAGGAAGAAAATGCGAGAAGAGCAGCAGAAGGGAACGAGGAGTAAGTAGTTTGTCGAAGAAAAATGTTTCAAATAGATTCATAATACTAAATGTTTAAACATCATAAGTCTATGAATTATCGCATCACATCCGAAATACTGCATTATGTGTGAATATAACCAATAATGCAAAACAAGCCATTGGCAAACATATTGCCTCTAAGTCGGGGATTGGCAATCTTTTGAACATAGTGTGCCAGTTCATAATTAATGCGTTTTTCACTACCTCGCGTACCAAGTGTTATCTTTTCAGCACTATATAGCCTATGGAAATTGTGTACAGTAAATGGCATTCCTGTAGCAGCGAGCACACACAGTACTACTATTCTGCTGAATAAATCCAAAGTCATGTGTCCATGATGACTGAATTTATCGGATATCAAGCTCTACTTTTTCCCAGTAACCATGACGACAATAAATAGCGTCACCTACGGCGGAGAGTCACTGAAGCGCCAGCGCTAGTGGCTGAGGCATCACCAGCGGCTGGGGTATGTCTCATACCCGTCTACGTCTGTTGTACTCACCTACA
>NC_091586.1:14784025-14786525 GCF_042767895.1 Penaeus vannamei
ATGTGTGTGTGTGTGTGTGTGTGTGTGTGTGTGTGTGTGTGTGTGTGTGTGTGTGTGTGTGTGTGTGTGTGTGTGTGTGTGTGTGTGTGTGTGCGTGTGTGTGTGTGTGTGTGTGTATATATATATACATATATATATATATATATATATATATATATATATATATATATATATATATATATATAGTGAGAGAGAAATTGACAAGAAAGAGAGTGACAATAAAATAAAAAAGTATGATAGGGTGTATTAGTATTTACAATGGCGATATGGAAGTGATGATACAGAACCTTGCGTCAGATTTATTTTTATTCCATATGTAAGGATGCCTCAGAATGGCTTTAAATTAATTCACATCTTAGGCCAATGAGGAAAATTGGGACCTGTAATGTAGGATTGGAGAATGAGTACCATCTGGTCTATAAGGTAAAAACGTTCCCAGCTTTGGTACTGATAACGTGAAACTGAAATACTTAAGCTTCTTTGTGTGTGTATGTGTGCGTGTTCCTCAAAATTACGTGTGTATATCCAAATGAATTATAGCAACAGTCAGAGAAATAACACTAATATCGTTTGTAAACAATGGTTATGAAAAATACTCTTTGATTTATCATGGAAAAGGCAATAAGCAAATTCGTAAATGAAAATGTAATTTTTGATTAGTAATGTATATCAACAACTATATCTCACAAGAATTCTATATAGAGTGGACAAGAGAAACTTTCATATTACTAAACTATATAATTAAATGCTATGAACTGAATAATGTTAACCAGTATGAAAATGTGTCTGACAATGATTAATACCAGGGGGTTTTAACACTGTCAGCAATGGTTAGGCTAGTTATCAGGAAGTTTATCGAAATGCAGGACCATTTAACTGACTTTTAACTGGTTGATGAAATTTGAAAATACCGCGTTAATGAAGTTATTGTTAATGGGTTTGAAATGTGAGGATACATAATCATGGGGAAACAATAGTCCTTGCAATCTCTAAGATACTGGATAAATAGGCTTCTGAAGAAAGTCTGGTCGAGAAAACGTATTTGAACATCAACATGACAAATTACTGTTGTTAGAAACTTTAATATCATAATAGTCTGTATGAGGACATTTTGTCAAGAAAGGTGATGATGGCCGAAAACTTTGTTAAAATCATACACTATATTAAGCTATATGTTACCTGAATTAGAACCAACAATTATGTTATGTATATGTGTAGTTGCGAGTCAAATTGCTGTTTGAAACAAATGCAAATAAATGCTTAACATGTCTGAAGTTGGGAATCAGAGCAAGACGTGGATATTTTTCAACGACAATGAATGATCAGATAACTTTGGCTGCCTGTTCTTCATCTTTGCGGGTCCTTCGCATGACTATATTCTCTCTTGTGGCAAATAAATTCCATAATTATTACGAGAAATGAAGAAGACAAACGCGTAGTTTTGGTAACAAATAAAGCTCATTCTCGAAGGATGGAAAACTTTCTGATGGTTATGAGCCTTTAAAATACCAATTCCATCTCCCATTTTGTTCGAACAGTGATTATCAATTTGTGTACAATCGCTCAAACAACCCGAAAAGCCATTTGCCACATTCTGTTTAGTTGTCTCAAGACTCGTTGACAGATGATATCCAAGTTCCAGTCGTGCAATGGGTAAGTCAACGTAATACATAAGTAATAAGAACTTCTATGTGTGCAATTATGCTTTTATGACTCTATGTGCCCCATTCCTATACTCAGCATTCCACGATGTACTCAGGGACATGCTATACAGTCACTGTGAGGGAATGACACCATCGGCTCAACTGATGCAGAAGGTAAAGAGATACCGGATGGCAATTGTGAGAGCAATGCTGTTGGCTGTATCCAATAAGAATCTTCACTGAGTTCGCGAAGGTCACCCGACACCTGTGTTGTTTTCAGAATAAAACACCATACGTTTGTTGGCAATGGGGCATAATGAAGGTGATGTTCTTCAGAAAAAAGGACTAGAGTGCAATTTGCCAAGGCAAGCGAGGTTATAGGGTATTCAGGGTAGGTAGTGTCTCTGGAGGCATCGGCTGGGACGGTCTTGGTTAGGGGATCCAGGGATTCAGGGGGCATTGTAGGTAGGGTTGTCAGGATGGGTCTAATGAAAGGATATGACAGTAAAGGTGGAAGTCCTGCCGCTGGTATTGTTGTGTCGGGGTTAAGTATCTAAACAAACATGTTATCACAGATCAGTTGGAACAGTAACAATCAGCACAAGAAATATAAATATCCAAACTCCACTGTAGCACAAACAAACGGTGAATAATATGATCTATTTCGTAATAAAACTCAATACATGTTCGATGAAACACCTGAAATACATCACTCTGTGTTCGACTTCAAAACACTGTTTTATTATGTACAAAACAAACAGGACGGTACGTGTGTGTAAATGCTGACACTGTTTCCACATCTTCGTGCTCGATCCTCCTGGAGAGGATCATTTGAGTATTGCTAAGATTGCTACCTG
>NC_091586.1:14888470-14895970 GCF_042767895.1 Penaeus vannamei
CACATATGTGTATATATATACACATATGTTTATATATATATATATATATATATATATATATATATATATATATGTAGACATTTACATTTATAGATATATATATATACATACACACAGTACATATATACACTTATATATAATTCATATATATAATATATATATGATGCATATATATATATATATATATATATATATATATATATATATTGCTTATATATAAACATATTTATACATATGCATATATATATGGATATATATGTATGATATATACATACATATATATATATATATATATATATATATATATATATATATGTATGCTTATATATAAACATATTTATACATATGCATATATATATGAATATATATATATATATATATATATATATATATATATATATATATATATATATATATATATATATATATGAAAGATGGAAACAAAGCACTACCGCATTTTTATCATGAATATATAACCTCTCTGTTCGGGGATCGATCCCGCGCCGCCAGATCGTAGGGCGACCGTTCTATCCATTACTCCACCACTCAACAAAAGGACTATGGAACCAGGTGCCATCTAGCCCTATGGATTTTACCTAACTACTCATACCTGAGTAAGTATAGCGAGTTTTTACACAATCCCCGTGAGCATTCAGGACTTATGGAAAGCAGATCAAACCCCAAATCAGATGACCTGAGGTATATTAATGAAAGATTTAAACAATGCACTACTGCATTTTTATCTTGAATATATAACCTCTCTGTTCGGGGATCGATCCCGCGCCGCCAGATCATAAGGCAGCCGCTCTATCCATTACTCAAACTGATTTGGGGTTTGATCTGCTTTCCATAAGTCCCGAATGCTCACGGGGATTGTGTGTAAAATCTCGTTATACTTACTCAGGTATGAGTAGTTAGGTAAAATCCATGGCGCTAGATTGCACCTGGTTGCACATTCCTTTTGATGAGTGGTGGAGTAATGGATAGAGCGGCCGCCTTACGATTTGGCGGCGGAGGATCGATCCCCAAACAGAGAGGTTATATATTCATATATATATATATATATATATATATATATATATATATATATATATATTATATATATGCATATTTGTGTGTGTGTGTGTGTGTGTGTGTGTGTGTGTGTGTGTGTGTGTGTGTGTGTGTGTGTGTGTGTGTGTGTGTGTGTGTGTGTGTGTGTGCATATCATGGACTCCACAGTCCCGAAACATCCAGGGGAAGTCTTAAGTCAGACCACCCACAGATTCGTGAAATCCTTCGATTTTTAATGAAATTTGCCCATCGATAGACTCAATCCACTGGGCTTTCGCCCACACGTTCGATGCCATGAATATCCACACGTCCTTTGATGGATGAATGGAAAAATTGCACACGAGAATATAGTATACATGGTATGCATATATTTTCATTTCAAAGCATAAATATTATCATATTCTCAGTTATTCAGGATTATTCATACTTAGTTTTACATCAATAATTACATTTAAATTTAAGCTAAAATAAGAATAAAAAAAAAAAAAAAAAAAAAGCATTGACCCTGGATTCTCATTTGACAGACGAATATGAACAAACAAAAAGGGTGATAGCATAATAAGGGAAAGGTCTGAGAGGGATCATTTTCAACTACAACGCGATTCTGCTCGACTTGAGAGTTGATTTTGTTTCGTGTTTTCTTCTTCCATACCAAATATGCAGTTACCAACTGATGTGAAGAAACATATACAATTTCTAAAACTAAGAACATATATTATTACATAATACACTCATACCTGCTATGATCATCATGCATATAGTGAAGATCTTTTCATTGTCTGTTTCGGCAGCTACGTTGCCGAATCCAACCGACGTCATGCAGGTCATGGTGAAGTAGAGCGACGTTACGTACATGGTCTTCTTACTTGGACCGTTAATAAGCTCGAGAGTGTTGGACCCGTTGGACACCGTGTAGGCGTACGGGGTTTGCGTCACGTTCGCCAGCTTCCACAACCATGAGTACTGGATCCCGTTGTCAGCGTCACTCTTACCTGGTTGTAAGGAATAATAGTAAAAGAACATATATATTTGCACATACGCAATATACATACATACATACATATATATATATATATATATATATATATATATATATATACATCCAATATATATGTATATATACATACGCATATGTATATATATATATATATATATATATATATATATATATATATATATATATATATATATATATATATATAAGTATATATATACATCATATATGTACATTTATATATATTTTACACACACACACACACGCATATATATATATATACATATATATATATATATATATATATATATATATGTATATATATATATATATATATATATATATATATATATATATATATATATATATATATATAATGATGTGCGTGTGTGTATACACACGATATACATACATACATTCATATATATATATACATATATATATATATATATATATATATATATATATATATATATATATATATATATATACGTATATATGTATATATATTTATATATATATATATAAACATGTATTTATGATGTATGTATATATATATATATATACATATATATATTATATGTTTATAAATATATGTATATATATGTATATGGTGTATGTATATATATATATATATATATATACATATGTGTGTGTGTGTGTGTGTGTGTGTGTGTGTGTGTGTGTGTGTGTGTGTGTGTGTGTGTGTGTGTGTGTGTGTGTGTGTGTGTGTGTGTTTGTTTGTGTGTGTGTGTGTGTGTGTGTGTGTGTGTGTGTGTGTGTGTGTGTGTGTGTGTGTGTGTGTGTGTTTGTGTGTGTGTGTGTGTGTGTGATGTACAGCTGTACAAGTCTGCGGCCACCCTAATATCACTGATCTGTGATTTTATCTGGTAACACTTTAGTGTATTCAAATATAACACTATAAACACTGTAGTTCAATACACAATGTAAAAAAAAAAAAGTTCTGATAAAATTTTGTCACTCATATTCTAATATTTGTAGTAAAATACATAAGAAAGCATATTAAGTATTACAGGTTACACTTGCTAAAGGATGAATGTTTTGAAATAATGATAAGAAGAATAAATAAATGAAATTAATAAAAAGGTGTGTGACTATTCGGTATAACTGTCTTTTGATTGTATTTCCTTTTTGCTTTACATAACGTTTACAAGTTGATCACCATTTAACCTAACAGTTTGTCCGAAAAGCGCGATTAAATGTTTCTTATATATTCGTTTGTTCTTCCTTGTTCAGTAACGAAGCGCTTGTGTAACACTTATGATTATATGTCATGTAATTCTTTTTAAAAAATTCAGTTGATAAGAGCAATACTTTCACGTCTGTCTATTAGCTGCAACCCTAATTACGCCTAAATCGTTACCAATGCGTAAAAAGGATGGAATTCTAAAGGAAAATAAAGGGATAAAATTATTTTTCTTCTTTGAGTGGATCTTTTGGCGGGAAAGTAATATATCACACTTCCCTGCGTTTTCTATTTTTTCTCCTTTTTTTTTAATCAGCTGTTTTTTTTTCAAAAATGTTGACGGCGCTTAATTACGTCCAAATTACATATAAATTGATTGTGCATGTTACACAGATGCTTCATACTTATACAATGGAGAACAAATAAACATGAATGGCTATTTTTTCGCTCTTCCTGATGTGCAAACTATAGCGTTAAAACAGGAATCAGTAAATGATATGCAAATGTTAAGGGAAATATAGGAAACAGACTATATATCTGTTTAACTACTTTACTTATTTTATCTTATTATTATAAAAATTATTATTCGTGTTATTTTTAGCTAGTGTAATCTGTAAGCAGTATACTTACCATATAAAATTCGATAATCTTAGGGTGGCAGCGAATATATTCGGCCAGCTGTACATACACACACATACGTCTGTGTGCAGAGGTATTTATTGGTGGCTTCCCACACACACACACGCATATATGTGTGCCTGTGTGTGTGTATATATATATGTATGTGCAGGTATATAAATATATATCTATGAATATATATGTATATATGTATATATATATATATATATATATATATATATATATATATATATATATATATGTGTGTGTGTGTGTGTGTGTGTGTGTGTGTGTGTGTGTGTGTGTGTATTATATATATATATATATATATATATATATATATATATATATATATATATGTGTGTGTGTGTGTGTGTGTGTGTGTGTGTGTGTATATATGTATATATATGTATGTATATATATATAAATATATATATATATATATATATATATATATATATATATATATATATATATATATATATATAAATGCGTGTGTATGTGGGGTATGGCAAGAGAATAATTGCACGCCCCCAATCACTTCTTACCTATACTATACCATATGCAGGCAAGCCAGTGCGCGACTAGCATGTAGAAGCACAAGAGCAGGATGAGCATGGCAGCCCCGTATTCGAGATAACGGTCGAGCTTCCGCACAACGCGACCCAGGCGCAGAAGTCGTACAACTTTTAGAGCAGAAAATAATGACCCGATACCCTGTAGAAGTAACAACATCATTAGAGTCAGACCATTAGTAAATGAATGTAGATGCTTACTTCTGAGAAATGTCCATTTTTATCACATAAAAAGGTGGATATTAAATTCTATTTTTAGAACTGACAAGGCAAGGAACGGTGATGGACAGCTCACCATTTCCTTGGATATTCTACCGTCTTATAACTTAGAATACCTAGCCACGCAAAACTGTCTTGTTACCTGCCATGGAAAACTATCAGCATAATGTTCCAGTGGAATGCTGGATCCCAGCGTTATGTCATTTCCGTTGCCTTCTCATATTTTCAAATATAACGTGATGTGCTCGACTAATGCACGCTATTTTGGAAAGTAAAAGCATAAACCCTTGGAGCGAAGAAATCTGGGAAGCAGTGTATATATTCCCTAAAGGGGAACCGATACCCCGGGATACATTCCTAGGGATAAGATACATGGGATACACGGCAATACGCGCGTTTCCCTGCGGAGCAAGACTTGTAGCAATATAGAACAGGAGAATTGGTTAATGGGAGCTAGAACCGCTGAGACATGGAAAAAAGAGGCAGGATAAACACATCTTATCACAGGAAGCAGACACATTTTCTCCGGAGACAAAACCAAGAAATCCTGGGAGATAAGATCTCGCCTGATGGGGGGGGGGGGGGGGATTTGGTGACGAAAATGTAATTGGGAGACTGGGAAAAATGACGTAGGATATGCGTAAAACCTAGGGGAATTTAACCACTAGTTGTTGGGTGAATCCACTTTTTCACATAGAAGGCTCCATAAGTGCTCAGTCAACACGCAGCTAATTAGTACGTCTAGCGGCCGATCGGCGGCGGTTGAACAAAGGACCTCGCGCTCTGTCTCTCTAGCGACTCGAATCCTTACACTGAAAAGGATACGCCGCAGAAAGTAATAGCTCCAACAATAACCGCTACTACCAAGTGAACCAATCCTATAAATTGGCGCGAAATTTGATGCTTGTTAACATTTTCAGCTAGGTTATCACGTAAAATGTCGCTGAATCATGTACTTAATCTTAAACACAATAATTATTTACTGACATGTACATACGCTGAATCATGTACTTAATCTTAAACACAATAATTATTTACTGACATGTACATACGCTGAATCATGTACTTAATCTTAAACACAATAATTATTTACTGACATGTACATACACTTTAATACTGTCACCTACCCCCGCTAACATATAAAAGTATGCATATATACAGTTTTTGTCTTCATCCTTCTGCTAATTTAACCATATATTTTCCTTTCATTGCCATTCAAATTAACACTAATCTTACTATTTACATGTTTATTTGTAGGAATAATATCCCATTGTTCGATAAACACGTTTTATGTGAAGACTGTCAAAATCAATCTTCACTGCCACAGATCAAATGTTCTCTCTGTTAAATTCATGGTTTTTGAATGAGTTGCATCTTATCTTAGTTCAGAGCCTCTTGTAGGCTTGATTCCAGTAGTCATGAGAGATCCCATGTACTGGCACTGAGCTTACCCTAATGTTGTGCAGATACCTGATGTTTGACACAGATCAGGAACTTGTATTATATATCATAATTATAGAACAGAACCACAAGCAACACACATTGTAAGTTTCTTTTTAAAAAATCCTATCCTACTTTTGAATTAAGGTGATGTCCCTTTTTAGACTAGGGATATTAGTAACACTGTAACATCTTCGAATGACTGTTTGCATGACTTTTGTTATCTTTCATATGCATATATATATATATATATATATATACACACACACACACACACACACACACACACACACACACACACACACACACACACATATATATATATATATATATATATATATATATATATATATATATATATATATACAGAAACAAAGAGCGTCACGATCTGTTTGGAGGAACTTTTCCAGAAAATTAATACATAAATACATACATACATACATATATATATATTTATATATACACACACACACACACACACACACACACACACACACACACACACACATATATATATATATATATATATATATATATATATATATATATATATATATATATATATATGCTGAGCTTTAAGAATAAACTTCGAATGGTGGCGTTCATGCCCTGGCGCACACGATTGACTTGAAAAACCGTTTCTACTAAGCAAACCAAACCATGATTTTGGTGCAAAATTTTATGCTTATTGACATTTTCAGCTCGGTTATCACCTGATATACCAATTAATCATTTGAGTGAAGGCTTAACAGTAACAAAGAACTGTCGAACTTCTTCACGAGAGACACATTCCTGCTAGCGACCTGCCGCCACTCAGGTTCCAATAACATGAACAGAAATTTAGGGCGTTGGATTGCCAGGCATTTGAAGCTAGACGCCTTTTTTGTGGCATGCCTTAAACCCGAAACAGTTTGTACAATTTGGTATATATTTGCCCTTTACGCGTATATTATTGCCAGCTGTTGAAACATCTTTTTATTTTGCATAAAGTGTTTGTCTTTGCCTTGGTACACTTTGCCACATTCCGGTCAGCCGTTCAGAGCGATATTTTCCAGATATACAAAATTCTATTTCAGTGATGCCTAAAATGTTTTTTTTGGGGGGGCAGTAAATCAAACAGTCGTTCGAATTTACAGCGTGTCCAATTCATATGACTGAGGTAGGATGAATGTCTTCAAAATCATTCTGTATCTCTGCGACACAACTTTACATGCTAAAATATTTCACAGAATAGACAGTGTATCTTGATTTGATATAATTCAATCAATTATGATCAGTGGAATTATTTAGTCTAATTCGGACACGGAACTTACTCACAGGGGATACAATAAGATTCAAAACCTCATGTAACTTCCACTTTTCATATGAAGAACAATGTATATGTATAAATCATA
>NC_091586.1:15000970-15010970 GCF_042767895.1 Penaeus vannamei
CACAGAGTTGAATGCAAATTGCACAGCAAAACTACAACATGCAGGTATAACCAACTGAAATAGGCTAAGCTTGTTTATTATTTTCTGAATATCTTTTCTTTTTTGCATCCTCTTGTTTTATCCAGTTTCATTACACACGTCATTCTCTAAACACTTAGTAGCTGCTCATAAATCAGATGTTACAGAAGTTCTTTTTTGGCCTACTTTATTTAACTCGCAACCGCTTGCTCCGAGAGGATGACTTACTGCTTGACTGAGTAGGGTGGGGCCAGCAACATATTCAATCCTCTCATAGTCATCCAAAGGAAAGTAATCATAACAATGGATCGAAAACCATAGATAACACTTATGTTTCAACTATCATTATGAAACTGATAATATTTGAACAACAACGCCTATCCCAGGAGAGGCAGTTTCCTATTCCCCCTCCCTTGGCTGCATCTTCCCCCTCCCTTGGCTGCATCTTCCCCTCCCTTGGCTGCATCTTCCCCTCCCTTGGCTGCATCTTCCCCCTCCCTTGGCTGCATCTTCCCCCTCCCTTGGCTGCATCTTCCCCCTCCCTTGGCTGCATCTCACCCCCCTTGGCTGCATCTTCCCCCACCCTTGGCTGCATCTTCCCCTCCCTTGGCTGCATCTTCCCCCTCCCTTGGCTGCATCTTCCCACTCCCTTGGCTGCATCTCACCCCCCTTGGCTGCATCTTCCCCCTCCCTTGGCTGCATCTTCCCTCTCCCTTGGCTGCATCTTCCCCCTCCCTTGGCTGCATCTTCCCCCTCCCTTGGCTGCATCTTCCCCCTCCCTTGGCTGCATCTCACCCCCCTTGGCTGCATCTTCCCCCTCCCTTGGCTGCATCTTCCCCCTCCCTTGGCTGCATCTTCCCCCTCCCTTGGCTGCATCTTCCCCCTCCCTTGGCTGCATCTTCCCCCTCCCTTGGCTGCATCTTCCCCCTCCCTTGGCTGCATCTTCCCCCTCCCTTGGCTGCATCTTCCCCCTCCCTTGGCTGCATCTTCCCCCTCCCTTGGCTGCATCTTCCCCCTCCCTTGGCTGCATCTTCCCCTCCCTTGGCTGCATCTTCCCCCTCCCTTGGCTGCATCTTCCCCCTCCCTTGGCTGCATCTTCCCCCTCCCTTGGCTGCATCTTCCCCCTCCCTTGGCTGCATCTTCCCCCTCCCTTGGCTGCATCTTCCCCCTCCCTTGGCTGCATCTTCCCCCTCCCTTGGCTGCATCTTCCCCCTCCCTTGGCTGCATCTTCCCCCTCCCTTGGCTGCATCTTCCCCCTCCCTTGGCTGCATCTTCCCCCTCCCTTGGCTGCATCTTCCCCCTCCCTTGGCTGCATCTTCCCCCTCCCTTGGCTGCATCTTCCCCCTCCCTTGGCTGCAACTTCCCCCTCCCGTGGCTGCATCTTCCCCCTCCCTTGGCTGCATCTTCCCCTCCCTTGGCTGCATCTTCCCCCTCCCTTGGCTGCATCTTCCCCTCCCTTGGCTGCATCTCACCCCCCTTGGCTGCATCTTCCCCCTCCCTTGGCTGCATCTTCCCCTCCCTTGGCTGCATCTTCCCCTCCCTTGGCTGCATCTTCCCCTCCCTTGGCTGCATCTTCCCCTCCCTTGGCTGCATCTTCCCCCTCCCTTGGCTGCATCTTCCCCCTCCCTTGGCTGCATCTTCCCCTCCCTTGGCTGCATCTTCCCCTCCCTTGGCTGCATCTTCCCCTCCCTTAGCTGCATCTTCCCCTCCCTTGGCTGCATCTTCCCCCTCCCTTGGCTGCATCTTCCCCCTCCCTTGGCTGCATCTTCCCCCTCCCTTGGCTGCATCTTCCCCCTCCCTTGGCTGCATCTTCCCCCTCCCTTGGCTGCATCTCACTCCCCCTTGGCTGCATCTTCCCCCTCCCGTGGCTGCATCTTCCCCCTCCCTTGGCTGCATCTCACCCCCCCTTGGCTGCATCTTCCCCCTCCCTTGGCTGCATCTTCCCCCTCCCGTGGCTGCATCTTCCCCCTCCCTTGGCTGCATCTTCCCCTCCCGTGGCTGCATCTTCCCCCTCCCTTGGCTGCATCTTCTCCCTCCCTTGGCTGCATCTTCCCCCTCCCTTGGCTGCATCTTCCCCCTCCCTTGACTGCATCTTCCCCTCCCTTGGCTGCATCTCACCCCCCTTGGCTGCATCTTCCCCCTCCCTTGGCTGCATCTTCCCCCTCCCTTGGCTGCATCTTCCCCCTCCCTTGACTGCATCTTCCCCCTCCCTTGGCTGCATCTTCCCCCTCCCTTGGCTGCATTTTCCCCCTCCCTTGGCTGCATCTTCCCCCTCCCTTGGCTGCATCTTCCCCCTCCCTTGGCTGCATCTTCCCCCTCCCTTGGCTGCATCTCACCCCCCTTGGCTGCATCTTCCCCTCCCTTGGCTGCATCTTCCCCTCCCTTGGCTGCATCTTCCCCCTCCCTTGGCTGCATCTTCCCCCTCCCTTGGCTGCATCTTCCCCTCCCTTGGCTGCATCTTCCCCCTCCCTTGGCTGCATCTTCCCCCTCCCTTGGCTGCATCTTCCCCCTCCCTTGGCTGCATCTTCCCCCTCCCTTGGCTGCATCTTCCCCCTCCCTTGACTGCATCTTCCCCCTCCCTTGGCTGCATCTTCCCCCTCCCTTGGCTGCATCTTCCCCCTCCCTTGGCTGCATCTTCCCCCTCCCTTGGCTGCATCTTCCCCCTCCCTTGGCTGCATCTTCCCCCTCCCTTGGCTGCATCTCACCCCCCTTGGCTGCATCTTCCCCTCCCTTGGCTGCATCTTCCCCTCCCTTGGCTGCATCTTCCCCCTCCCTTGGCTGCATCTTCCCCCTCCCTTGGCTGCATCTTCCCCCTCCCTTGGCTGCATCTTCCCCCTCCCTTGGCTGCATCTTCCCCCTCCCTTGGCTGCATCTTCCCCTCCCTTGGCTGCATCTTCCCCCTCCCTTGGCTGCATCTTCCCCCTCCCTTGGCTGCATCTTCCACCTCCCTTGGCTGCATCTTCCCCCTCCCTTGGCTGCATCTTCCCCCTCCCTTGGCTGCAACTTCCCACTCCCTTGGCTGCATCTCACCCCCCTTGGCTGCATCTCCCCCTCCCTTGGCTGCATCTCACGTCCCCTTGGCTGCATCTTCCCCTCCCTTGGCTGCATCTTCCCCCTCCCTTGGCTGCATCTTCCCCCTCCCTTGGCTGCATCTTCCCCTCCCTTGGCTGCAACTTCCCCCTCCCTTGGCTGCATCTTCCCCCTCCCTTGGCTGCATCTTCCCCTCCCTTGGCTGCAACTTCCCCCTCCCTTGGCTGCATCTTCCCACTCCCTTGGCTGCATCTTCCCCTCCCTTGGCTGCATCTTCTCCCTCCCTTGGCTGCATCTTCCCCCTCCCTTGGCTGCATCTTCCCCTCCCTTGGCTGCAACTTCCCCCTCACTTGGCTGCATCTTCCCCCTCCCTTGGCTGCATCTTCCCTTCCCTTGGCTGCAACTTCCCCCTCCCTTGGCTGCATCTCACCCCCCTTGGCTGCATCTCCCCCTCCCTTGGCTGCATCTTCCCCCTCCCTTGGCTGCATCTTCCCCTCCCTTGGCTGCAACTTCCCCCTCCCTTGGCTGCATCTCACCCCCCTTGGCTGCATCTCCCCCTCCCTTGGCTGCATCTCACCCCCCTTTGCTGCATCTTCCCCCTCCCTTGGCTGCATCTCACCCCCTCCCTTGGCTGCATCTCACCCCCCTTTGCTGCATCTTCCCCCTCCCTTGGCTGCATCTCACCCCCTCCCTTGGCTGCATCTTCCACCTCCCTTGGCTGCATCTTCCACCTCCCTTGGCTGCATCTCACCCCCTCCCTTGGCTGCATCTTCCCCCTCCCTTGGCTGCATCTTCCCCTCCCTTGGCTGCAACTTCCCCCTCCCTTGGCTGCATCTTCCCCCTCCCTTGGCTGCATCTTCCCCCTCCCTTGGCTGCATCTTCCCCCTCCCTTGGCTGCAACTTCCCCCTCCCTTGGCTGCATCTTCCCCCTCCCTTGGCTGCATCTCCCCCTCCCTTGGCTGCATCTCACGTCCCCTTGGCTGCATCTTCTCCCTCCCTTGGCTGCATCTTCCCCCTCCCTTGGCTGCATCTTCCCCCTCCCTTGGCTGCATCTTCTCCCTCCCTTGGCTGCATCTTCCCCCTCCCTTGGCTGCATCTTCCCCTTCCCTTGGCTGCATCTTCCCCCTCCCTTGGCTGCATCTTCCCCCTCCCTTGGCTGCATCTTCCCCCTCCCTTGGCTGCATCTCACCCCCCTTGGCTGCAACTTCCTCCTCCCTTGGCTGCATCTTCCCCCTCCCTTGGCTGCATCTTCCCCCTCCCTTGGCTGCATCTTTCCCCTCCCTTGGCTGCATCTTCCCCCTCCCTTGGCTGCATCTTCCACCTCCCTTGGCTGCGTCTTCCCTTCCCTTGGCTGCATCTTCCCCTTCCCTTGGCTGCATCTTCCCCCTCCCTTGGCTGCATCTTCCCCCTCCCTTGGCTGCAACTTCCCCCTCCCTTGGCTGCATCTTCCCCCTCCCTTGGCTGCATCTTCCCCCTCCCTTGGCTGCAACTTCCCCCTCCCTTGGCTGCATCTTCCCCCTCCCTTGGCTGCATCTCCCCCTCCCTTGGCTGCATCTCACGTCCCCTTGGCTGCATCTTCCCCCTCCCTTGGCTGCATCTTCCCCCTCCCTTGGCTGCATCTTCCCCCTCCCTTGGCTGCAACTTCCCCCTCCCTTGGCTGCATCTTCCCCCTCCCTTGGCTGCATCTTCCCCCTCCCTTGGCTGCATCTTCCCCCTCCCTTGGCTGCATCTTCCCCCTCCCTTGGCTGCATCTCACCCCCCTTGGCTGCATCTTCCCCTCCCTTGGCTGCATCTTCCCCCTCCCTTGGCTGCATCTTCCCCCTCCCTTGGCTGCGTCTTCCCTTCCCTTGGCTGCATCTTCCCCCTCCCTTGGCTGCATCTTCCCCCTCCCTTGGCTGCATCTTCCCCTCCCTTGGCTGCAACTTCCCCCTCCCTTGGCTGCATCTTCCCCCTCCCTTGGCTGCATCTTCCCCCTCCCTTGGCTGCATCTTCCCCTCCCTTGGCTGCATCTTCCCCCTCCTTTGGCTGCATCTTCCCCCTCCCTTGGCTGCATCTCATCCCCCTTGGCTGCATCTTCCCCCTCCCTTGGCTGCATCTTCCCCCTCCCTTGGCTGCATCTTCCCCTCCCTTGGCTGCATATTCCCCCTCCCTTGGCTGCATCTTCCCCCTCCCCTGGCTGCATCTTCCCCCTCCCTTGGCTGCATCTTCCCCCTCCCTTGGCTGCATCTTCCCCCTCCCTTGGTTGCAACTTCCCCCTCCCTTGGCTGCATCTTCCCCCTCCCTTGGCTGCATCTTCTCCCTCCCTTTGCTGCATCTTCCCCCTCCCTTTGCTGCATCTTCCCCCTCCCTTGGCTGCATCTTCCCCCTCCCTTGGCTGCATCTTCCCCCTCCCGTGGCTGCATCTTCCCCCTCCCTTGGCTGCATCTTCCCCCTCCCTTGGCAGCATCTTCCCCCTCCCTTGGCTGCATCTTCCCCCTCCCTTGGCTGCATCTTCCCCCTCCCTTGGCTGCATCTTCCCCCTCCCTTGGCTGCATCTTCCCCCTCCCTTGGCTGCATCTTCCCCCTCCCTTGGCTGCATCTTCCCCCTCCCTTGGCTGCATCTTCCCCCTCCCTTGGCTGCATCTTCCCCCTCCCTTGGCTGCATCTTCCCCCTCCCTTGGCTGCATCTTCCCCCTCCCTTGGCTGCATCTTCCCCCTCCCTTGGCTGCATCTTCCCCCTCCCTTGGCTGCATCTTCCCCCTCCCTTGGCTGCATCTTCCCCCTCCCTTGGCTGCATCTTCCCCCTCCCTTGGCTGCATCTTCCCCCTCCCTTGGCTGCATCTTCCCCCTCCCTTGGCTGCATCTTCCCCCTCCCTTGGCTGCATCTTCCCCCTCCCTTGGCTGCATCTTCCCCCTCCCTTGGCTGCATCTTCCCCCTCCCTTGGCTGCATCTTCCCCTCCCTTGGCTGCATCTTCCCCCTCCCTTGGCTGCATCTTCCCCCTCCCTTGGCTGCATCTTCCCCCTCCCTTGGCTGCATCTCACCCCCCCTTGGCTGCATCTTCCCCCTCCCTTGGCTGCAACTTCCTCCTCCCTTGGCTGCATCTTCCCCCTCCCGTGGCTCCATCTCACCCCCCTTGGCTGCATCTTCCCCCTCCCTTGGCTGCATCTTCCCCTCCCTTGGCTGCAACTTCCCCCTCCCTTGGCTGCATCTTCCCCCTCCCTTGGCTGCATCTTCCCCCTCCCTTGGCTGCATCTTCCCCCTCCCTTGGCTGCATCTTCCCCCTCCCTTGGCTGCATCTTCCCCCTCCCTTGGCTGCATCTTCCCCCTCCCTTGGCTGCATCTTCCCCCTCCCTTGGCTGCATCTTCCCCCTCCCTTGGCTGCATCTTCCCCCTCCCTTGGCTGCATCTTCCCCCTCCCTTGGCTGCATCTTCCCCCTCCCTTGGCTGCATCTTCCCCCTCCCTTGGCTGCATTTTCCCCCTCCCTTGGCTGCATCTTCCCCCTCCCGTGGCTGCATCTTCCCCCTCCCTTGGCTGCATCTTCCCCCTCCCTTGGCTGCATCTTCCCCCTCCCTTGGCTGCATCTTCCCCCTCCCTTGGCTACATCTTCCCCCTCCCGTGGCTGCATCTTCCCCCTCCCGTGGCTGCATCTCACCCCCCTTGGCTGCATCTTCCCCCTCCCTTGGCTGCATCTTCCCCCTCCCTTGGCTGCATCTTCCCCCTCCCTTGGCTGCATCTTCCCCCTCCCTTGGCTGCATCTTCCCCCTCCCTTGGCTGCATCTTCCCCCTCCCTTGGCTGCATCTTCCCCCTCCCTTGGCTGCATCTTCCCCCTCCCTTGGCTGCATCTTCCCCCTCCCTTGGCTGCATCTTCCCCCTCCCTTGGCTGCATCTTCCCCCTCCCTTGGCTGCATCTTCCCCTTCCCTTGGCTGCATCTCCCCCCTCCCTTGGCTGCATCTTCCCCTTCCCTTGGCTGCATCTTCCCCCTCCCTTGGCTGCATCTTCCCCCTCCCTTGACTGCATCTTCCCCCTCCCTTGGCTGCATCTTCCCCTCCCTTGGCTGCATCTTCCCCCTCCCTTGGCTGCATCTTCCCCCTCCCTTGGCTGCATCTTCCCCCTCCCTTGGCTGCATCTTCCCCCTCCCTTGGCTGCATCTTCCCCCTCCCTTGGCTGCATCTTCCCTCTCCCTTGGCTGCATCTTCCCCTCCCTTGGCTGCATCTTCCCCCTCCCTTGGCTGCATCTTCCCCCTCCCTTGGCTGCATCTTCCCACTCCCTTGGCTGCATCTCACCCCCCCTTGGCTGCATCTTCCCCCTCCCTTGGCTGCAACTTCCTCCTCCCTTGGCTGCATCTTCCCCCTCCCGTGGCTCCATCTCACCCCCCTTGGCTGCATCTTCCCCCTCCCTTGGCTGCATCTTCCCCTCCCTTGGCTGCAACTTCCCCCTCCCGTGGCTGCATCTTCCCCCTCCCTTGGCTGCATCTTCCCCCTCCCGTGGCTGCATCTTCCCCCTCCCTTGGCTGCATCTTCCCCCTCCCTTGGCTGCATCTTCCCCCTCCCTTGGCTGCATCTTCCCCCTCCCTTGGCTGCATCTTCCCCCTCCCTTGGCTGCATCTTCCCCCTCCCTTGGCTGCAACTTTCCCCTCCCTTGGCTGCATCTTCCCCCTCCCGTGGCTGCATCTTCCCCCTCCCTTGGCTGCATCTTCCCCCTTCCTTGGCTGCATTTTCCCCCTCCCTTGGCTGCATCTTCCCCCTCCCGTGGCTGCATCTTCCCCCTCCCTTGGCTGCATCTTCCCCCTCCCTTGGCTGCATCTTCCCCCTCCCTTGGCTGCATCTTCCCCCTCCCGTGGCTGCATCTTCCCCCTCCCGTGGCTGCATCTCACCCCCCTTGGCTGCATCTTCCCCCTCCCTTGGCTGCATCTTCCCCCTCCCTTGGCTGCATCTTCCCCTCCCTTGGCTGCATCTTCCCCCTCCCTTGGGTGCATCTTCCCCCTCCCTTGGGTGCATCTTCCCCCTCCCTTGGCTGCATCTTCCCCCTCCCTTGGCTGCATCTCACCCCCCTTGGCTGCATCTTCCCCCCCTCCCTTGGCTGCATCTTCCCCCTCCCTTGGCTGCATCTCACCCCCCCTTGGCTGCATCTCACCCCCCCTTGGCTGCATCTTCCCCCTCCCTTGGCTGCATCTCACTCCCCCCCCCCCCCTTGGCTGCATCTTCCCCCTCCCTTGGCTGCATCTTCCCCTTCCCTTGGCTGCATCTTCCCCCTCCCTTGGCTGCATCTTCCCCCTCCCTTGGCTACATCTTCCCCCTCCCTTGGCTGCATCTTCCCCCTCCCTTGGCTGCATCTTCCCCCTCCCTTGGCTGCATCTTCCCCCTCCCTTGGCTGCATCTTCCCCCTCCCTTGGCTGCATCTTCCCCCTCCCTTGGCTGCATCTCACCCCCCCTTGGCTGCATCTCACCCCCCCTTGGCTGCATCTTCCCCCTCCCTTGGCTGCATCTCACTCCCCCCCCCCCCTTGGCTGCATCTTCCCCTCCCTTGGCTGCAACTTCCCCCTCCCTTGGCTGCATCTTCCCCCTCCCTTGGCTGCATCTTCCCCCTCCCTTGGCTGCATCTCACCCCCCTTGGCTGCATCTCACCCCCCCTTAGCTGCATCTTCCCCCTCCCTTGGCTGCATCTCACTCCCCCCCCCCCCCCCTTGGCTGCATCTTCCCCCTCCCTTGGCTGCATCTTCCCCTTCCCTTGGCTGCATCTTCCCCCTCCCTTGGCTGCATCTTCCCCCTCCCTTGGCTGCATCTTCCCCCTCCCTTGGCTGCATCTTCCCCTTTCCTTGGCTGCATCTTCCCCCTCCCTTGGCTGCATCTTCCCCCTCCCTTGGCTGCATCTTCCCCCTCCCTTGGCTGCATCTTCCCCCTCCCTTGGCTGCATCTTCCCCCTCCCTTGGCTGCATCTCACCCCCCCTTGGCTGCATCTCACCCCCCCTTGGCTGCATCTTCCCCCTCCCTTGGCTGCATCTCACTCCCCCCCCCCCCCTTGGCTGCATCTTCCCCTCCCTTGGCTGCAACTTCCCCCTCCCTTGGCTGCATCTTCCCCCTCCCTTGGCTGCATCTTCCCCCTCCCTTGGCTGCATCTTCCCCTTCCCTTGGCTGCATCTTCCCCCTCCCTTGGCTGCATCTTCCCCCTCCCTTGGCTGCATCTTCCCCTTCCCTTGGCTGCATCTTCCCCCTCCCTTAGCTGCATCTTCCCCCTCCCTTGGCTGCATCTCACTCCCCCCCCCCCTTTGGCTGCATCTTCCCCCTCCCTTGGCTGCATCTTCCCCTTCCCTTGGCTGCATCTTCCCCCTCCCTTGGCTGCATCTTCCCCCTCCCTTGGCTGCATCTTCCCCCTCCCTTGGCTGCATCTTCCCCTCCCTTGGCTGCATCTTCCCCTCCCTTGGCTGCATCTTCCCCTCCCTTGGCTGCAACTTCCCCCTCCCTTGGCTGCATCTTCCCCCTCCCTTGGCTGCATCTTCCCCCTCCCTTGGCTGCATCTTCCCCCTCCCTTGGCTGCATCTTCCCCCTCCCTTGGCTGCATCTTCCCCTTCCCTTGGCTATATCTTCCCGAAAATAAATCAAAAGCCATTCTCAAAGCTTTAAATCTGTCTGGAAATTCTGTCTAATTATCAGCTATTTTGACGAAACGCTAATATTTCGTTAAAATTGTGTCAAATTTTATGCTCATTAATTTGTTATAGGATATAAACAACTCTTTTACTATTACCTTTTCTTTAACTGTTATCAGTAGTCATGTTCTATTTGACAGACCATTTTGTAATTATTCATTTTAATGTATAAATTATTTTGAATAATTATTTCTTTTTGTAACATAGCATTTTTTGTAAATATCTTCCATGCACTATAAAATCCGTTTATTAGTTACGTCCCTCTCAATTGCATTTTTTCTTTCCTTCTTTTAGCAATGATTATAAACTTTGCGTTGAATA
>NC_091586.1:15043470-15045970 GCF_042767895.1 Penaeus vannamei
TATCAGACATATTAAACTGTCTTATACTAAGTACATACAATATACATGTTTCAGTTGCTGTTGCTGGTATTTCATTTGTAAACATCAAGTGAAACTTTACAGTTTTGAAAAGGCAAAAATGACATGAGGCTGTGTTAGTTAATATTTGTGACAGCGTAAGGGGCTAGAAACACCAGGCGCATGGGTATCAGTAAGGCGATGTGTTTGATGTTGTTGAGGCTATGAAAGATAATGCTGGCGGCCGCATTGCAGTCTGGTCCCCTAAGTACCATGGTCCATGGGTGGGACTTAGGGTCCGAGAAGGAGCGTGAGATGGCTCAGTGGCGAGAAAAGGAAATAAAGTGATATGAGTGGAACACATTGTTACCTGGCAGTCCGCTGTCTGTGGGAAGAACAGTGGGCATGGTTAGTATAATTTGAGTTAAACTGAATTTTAGCATTGAAGGTCCAGCTGCGACACGACCTACACAGTAGACAATCATTCTTTCCCTCAACTCTGTACTCATCCCGCACTACAATGAAACATGCATCAGCAGAACAGGTGATACTAAAGAGATTATGTTGAACATGTATTTTCAAGCACGTAATAATGGTAATAGATAGACTACTAATTACTACTGCAGTTACAAGTATCCAGTGTGGCCCATTACGGTAATTTTGCAATGCTATCCATATGGTGTTCTCAAGAACTCAAGCAAAATGCAGTTGTTCTATGGGAAGGGTTTTGGTTTTTGGATGAAATACTAAAGGATGGGTCTTTCTAGACGATGCTACAGTACGCCACAAGCCTGTCTGGGTACAAGGGACGGGGCCCGCCACGATGCCACAACCTCTAGCTACACCTGAACTTAACGCGTGGGTGCTCCACCAGTCCACCACACCATCACACCAGGGTATTCCACCAAACCACACTGTTACAGCATGATGTCCCTCTACTCTTGCTAAAGAGCGCCATTATATCTGATATTTTGCACTCCTAAATACTACATCAAAGTTGATTCCGAGTTTCCAAATAAACGAAAGCCAAGACATCCTCATCCAAAGACTTTGATACACATGCAAATAAAATCTCAAATAACTTGTCTAGTCAAACACTCAAATTTTTTACTACATTCGTGATTGCCGCAACTGGGACATTGAATCATAACCCTTGCGATCGTTATTTACCTATAACATGGTTTGCTGCGTCGCAGAATTCAGATCTTCATATAATACTCTACTTTACAGTTCTACGTTATGGAATGTACTCACTGTTTTTGCAAATATGGCCTACATTGGTATTGTCGTATATATTCCACAGCACAATGACACAAGATATCTTTTTCTTTTCGGCGGTTGGCTGATGGTTCAAATAACACTACATTTAATATGTACTTGGGTATAGTGTAGCCAAAGGACGCATCTGTTTTGCATGTGTACGTTTACAGGCCCAAGGCGTGTTTAGTGAGAACAACCACGATTTTATACACAGGCAAGACGATAAGCTACCTGAGATACTAGGTGGGCAACATATCAATTAAGGTCCCTGTACATAAATGTGAGTTTAAAGGTATTGTAAATCAGTGGACTACACAGACATGGAACTGTTGTCTAGTTAGTGGATTTACGACCCGACCCTATACGCACATACATACATAAAACCCTGAATGTACAATGGGCGGGGGAGTCAGTGCCACTGTTACATCCCCGCTACCCTGAGTGAGTAGTTGGTGGAGTCAGGTGACCCCCTCCCCCCCGACACATACTGCTATGAGCTACGCCAGGACACCTCCACTACACTCACCTTTATTGTATGTTCCTGTTTGCATTTTACTTAACAACAACTTTGCTCATTAAGACCCTAAAGGCAAAAACTATTTATCTGTACACTGTAATTAACAATCTTATTTGAACTGGTTATATAGGATATTTAAAATTACATTAAAGGTAATTTAATACTGGATATTAGTGAAGGTGACCCAGGCACAGGTGAGGCATGGCTCTGGCAAGAATAATTACCCGTTTTATTCTTGGATGGACCAAAATACAGCCTAGCATCTGCAAAGGAGTCATAATGACAGGCTTCAGACAGTGACCAAACAGGGCGGCAGCTGGGTGGCGGGGTACCAGCCGGGGGCCTCAAATTCACTTGCATCGACACCACAGTAACATACTTTACAATAAAAATCTTTGCCAACTTTGTTGCTCAGCCAGATTATGCTTTGTTGTCGATGGTGCAGGTAAGTTGAGACTCAGCATAAAGGAAGAAATGCCGCCCTTCTGCAACCAGTTACACTAGTAAAGGGGCAGGGAGGAAGTGACTTTATATTGGGTAGAGGACTCCAGACTGTGCAAAGGGAAAGAAGTTAAAGGAGACACTACATTGGACTTATAAAATCTCATAGCTTCAGGGAATCAAGCAAACTTGGATCTCATTTTTGTTCATTCAGTTAAAGGACAGAAATATTCAAATAAACATATAAGCACTATATAAAGATGAAATTCATCATATAACATCATT
>NC_091586.1:15103470-15110970 GCF_042767895.1 Penaeus vannamei
CACTAATAAAGTAATCTCCCCCAGGTACTGCCCTCTCTTATCCCCGTTTTTAAATACCTTCACCTCGTCTCCTGACGCTTGTGACCACCATCTCACCCCTCACCCCTCACCCTCACTCATACCATATCCCTGCCATGGCGTTGACCCTCATCCTTATCCTTACCCTGACATCCCACTGGTTTCGGTTTCCGACACGTGGCGCTTGCTGCTAGTACTTGGGTTTGTGCGAGCCGAGGAAAGAAGCGTCACGGCCAGTGGAGTTAACCCAATCGTGGTGAGGCCGCCCGAGCCGCGCCCCTCCGGAAGACCTGCGGCCGAGGGAGAGAAATCTCCTCTCGACCCGGGCGGGAGTGGCCAGCCTCTGTGTGGCCTCACTCGAGGGACAGCTCTGGAGCCACGGTCGAGAGGTCGTGGCTCCGAGCATACCGCAGATGGTGCCAAAAACCTGCTAACTTCTCTCCCCTCCCCCTCAGTTAGCCGAGAGGCTCCGTGTTCGCCATAGCGAGGTTCCACGCCCCGTGGGAAAAATGTGGTGAGGCGAGCCGCGCTCAAGGTCGTGGGGTATTCCTTGCCCCACCGCACGATCTCGCGAGGTACGGCCGCGCGGTGAACACGCGAGTCTGCCAATGGCGCTGGGCCCCTCGATCCTTTTCCTCTTTCAACAAACCCACTCCCAACTATTACCCCAAGTTTACCCCGCAGGCTGGGTGAAGCCCCGGCTCCTTCTTCTCCTGAAATTCTTTTCCTCCTCCTTATCCTTCTCCTATCCCCACTCTTCCTTCCCCCCCCTCTTCTTTACATTTTAGTCTTAGTCTTAGGCGGAATCATCATTCTCCACTCAGCTGTTGACCTGACTATACTTGTACTCGGTTCCTCAAAAAAACGAGATAAAAATCCAGTCTGGTTTCTTAACCTCTACACTGGTGACCCTCGGAGTGAACCAAGTTTTTACACAAGATGTCAGCAACACACAGGACGCTACCAGCCTGCCGGAATGGTTTTTTCAAGTGGAGCAGGAATTCCTCCTCAGGAATATAACCACCCAGGCCACTAAATTCCGCCTGCTGGTCACTAACCTCCTGCCAGAACTCCTGACCGTCGGCGACCTCCTGCATAATCATCGGTACGCCACTTACGACGAGCTTAAGGAGGCCATTCTTAGGCGAGCAGCACCTAACCCTCTGATCACGTTAAGCTCCTTCCTGTCGTCTGACGCCGCGGATAACCGTACCCCAACAGAAATCCTTCACCACTTCCAGCGCCTCCTCACCCGCACCGGCACTACGCTCCCACCTGACGTCATGCGGTCCCTCTTCCTCAAGCGGCTGCCTGCTGATATCCAGCAAATCCTGCTGGTGTCAGACGCCCCATTGGAGCAACTTGCCCTGCAAGCCGACGCGATGCTCGTAGCTAGGGCACCCACATCGTCAATAGCAACAGTGTCTGCCGCAACCACCACCTCCACCATGACGTTGGGAGCCCTTGCAGCCCATGTCGCCACACTATCCGAGGCTGTGCAGAAGATATCCACACAGGAACGTTCTCACTCCCGGCCTCGCTTTCGCACCCCTTCGCCACCACGCTTTGAACGGGACATCAGGCGCTCTGCAACGCCCAACCGCCAGCCTCGCTTCCGCCTTCCTTCACCGCCGCGCAAAGAGTGGAGGAAACAGTGGAAACTGGGCGCGCCTGTCTTTCGTGGACCTCGGAGACATTTATCTTCAAGGTATGGCCCTAATCCACCAATCCGGGGCCCGCACGCACGCTGCTCTGGCTCTGATAAGTACCCCCTAATATATACAGTGCTTCCCAGGACCTGCGCCTTCAAGAACATCCTGCGAGAGTTCCCGGCCTTGACCAAGCCGATCAACCGGGCCACCCAACCACGGCACGAAGTCCGGCACCATATCGTGACCCATGGTCCTCCTGCCTATTCTCGCTGCCGTCCGCTCGCCCCCGACAGATGTCGCAATGCCAGGGCGGAGTTCGACCATATGATGCAGTTAGGGATTATATGCCCTTCCAGCAGTCAATGGGCGGCCCCTCTGCATCTGGTGAAGACGAAGGACGGTGACTGGCGCCCGTGCAGTGATTAACGTCACCTGAATACGATCACCGCCCCCGACAGATACCCTCTGCCGCACCTGCACTCCTTCTCCCATGAGCTGTCTGGCTGTACGGTCTTTTCCAGGATCGACCTCGTGCGGGCCTTCCACCAAATCCCGATCGCAGAGGAGAACATCCCCAAGACGGCTGTCATTACACCTTTCGGCCTCTTCGAATTCCTCAGGATGCCCTTCGGTCTCCGGAACGCTGCTCAGACCTTCCAACGCTTCACAAACGACGTGACTCGCGGCCTTGAGGGCGTCTTCGCTCACATCGACGACATCCTCGTCGCCAGCACCTCAGAAGCAGACCACGCCCGCCATCTCCGCGCCCTCTTCGGCAGACTGCAAGAAGCGGGCGTCGTCATCAACCCGGGAAAATGCTAGTTCGGTGTCGCTTCCCTCTCCTTCCTCGGCCACACCGTCACCCCCCAAGGCATCACCCCAGCGCAAGAGAAGGTCACTGCTATAAGGAAGTTCCCCAGGCCATCGACGGAGAAACAGCTGCGGAAATTCCTGGGCATGTTTAACTTCTACAGAAGGTTCCTCAAGCCCCTTCACGCCCTGATCACACCTAACAGAGCCAGCAGAAACACCAGAATCAAGTGGACGTCCCCGACAAATGAAGCCTTCGAAGCCTGCAAAGAAGCCCTGGCCTCTGCCACCCTGCTTAGCCACCCTCTGCCGGAAGCTCCTCTCAGCATAGCGGTCTACGCCTCCGACACTGCCATCGGTGCTGTCCTCCAGCAACGTCAGGGTAAGCAATGGCAACCCCTTGCCTTCTTTTCGCAGACCTTGTCGCCACGCCAGTCACGGTACAGTGCCTTTGGAAGAGAACTCCTGGCAGCATACTCCGCAGTGAAGCATTTCCAGCCGTTTGTGGAGGCAAAGGAATTCCACATCCTGACGGACCATAAACCCCTCACCTTCGCCTTACACTCGAGGACCTGCCGCCAATCTCCTCGCGAGGAGCACCACCTGGACTACATCTCGCAGTTCACGACGGACATCCGGCACATTCGGGCCGTGGACAACGAGGCCGCCGATGCTCTATCGAGGGTTACCATATCCGCAGCGACCCTCACCGACGACGCAGTGGATTATCATCTGGTCAGCAGAGAGCAACAGCAGGACATGTCCATGACTCCCCTCATCGAGGGCCAGTCTTCCCTTAACCTTGAGAGAGTCAGGATCCCGAACTCCCGCGATGACCTCTGCGACGTCTCCCTCGGCTACCCCTGCCCATACATCCCGCCTTCCCTCCGTCGGCGATTCTTCGATGCCTACCACCAGCATCGCGGCATCCGGGCCACCCAACACCTCATCCGTAGCAAGGTAGTCTGGCCCTCCATCAACAAAGATGTTCGGCAGTGGTGTTGCTCGTGCCTAGAATGCCAGAGGACCAAGATCCACAGGCACACAAAATCTCCTCTCCAGACCTTCCCCATTCCAGATGAGAGGTTCCAACACGTCCACATCGACATAATGGGACCCCTACCCATGGACGACGGCTTCACCTACATCGTGACGATGATTGACCGACCAACGAGACCCTCGAGGCAACAGGACTTCTACATACCCCCAGGACTCCAAGACCGCTCGCACGTTTTCGTAAGAAAACACCCGAAACCCCCTCTCTGCCTTCCCTACGAAGGGCCCTTCCCGGTCATCAGAAGAGGGGAGAAGACGATTACCGTCCGCCACCCTAAGGGACAAGACGCCGTGACCATCGACCGAGTCAAGCCCGCGCACCTGCAGCAGCCCTTCAGGATCGCCAGAGTCCGTTTCGTGACCGCTACACTAGAGGGGGAGTGCTGCAGTGGCTCCTGATTGGCCGTCAACGCAGGACCGCACCTGACACGCGATTGGCCGACTCCCGCCGTGGAACCGCCCACATCGGCCGAGCTGACATCGGCGGTCAGGTTCTTAAGCCGCCGGACCTGAGGCGGAATCAAGGGCTTACCTGGATCTTTGGGTCCGAGGTTTTTCGTGTTTGTCATCGTGGATGAAATACAGAGATTGACACCCCCACGAAGGACAAGACGATTGGCTCTTGGTGCAACTGCTTTGGGTGCAGTTGCGCAATACCTGCTTTGGGCTAGTGCCTTTAATTACAGCCTTGATGTGCGAGTAATTAAAAGCACGACACACAGTGGCAGCCGATAGTTTCGCTGCGAAGTGTTCGGCCGAACACATAAGGGCTCACGCCCGTTCGGCAGGGTTCCGACCCCGACCGGCCTTCCCAAATAGAGACTGTTGGCTACCCTGTGTGCTTCACCGTTTTTTGAAACCATTTCCGCCCTTTCATCGTCTAGTTGAATTAGCTCTGCTAGCCTCCCCTCTACCCATCATCCATCACCCTCGCTATGGCGTAACCCTGTGGGTCACGTTATCAAATTAGCGTATTCTGGGGAGCCTATCTCTTGCGAGGAGGCTCTCCAGAATATCTTCATTATCACTGAGGTGGCAGTCACACACCTCTTTAAGGTCCATAATGGCTTCAAGGTGACAGTTGCCAAACCCGAACACTTGACCCCATTTCTTTCGGCCGACGGCCAAAGAAAGTTAAAAGATCACGGCCAAATCGCTGCCAAATACAACGCAAAAAGATTCACAAACATTGTCCCTATTATGCTCCAGAGAAACGGCTTCCCCAGCATTGTTGTCCATGAGGAAATCTTTGAAGACGACAACCTATACATCCCTGAGTACGCCACAACAAACACAGAAACCACAGGAAATGAGGTGACAGACACTCACTCAGAGCCTCATTCTTCCTCACAACACCGACACCTCGTTTTGCAACCTCAGCCACAACGAAGACAAAAAGAAACTGCACAGGCACGCCAAACTACAAATACCACTGATCACAAACGCAAACAAACCACACCACCACCCATGCATACAAAAAAAGACAAGAAGGATCCTCCTGTCCCCCAAGCTCGTAGTCGTAGATTGGATGACACCATTCTTGACGACGACAGTAGCGACTCCGACATCGATGTCGAGAGCGTTCTCGAGGCCGGGCTTGGGCTCTCGGCTGGAGCCATGCTCCCTGCCAGGGGACCCCTGGGACAGCGCGGAAGCATCGGGAATTGGTCCGCCGATTCCCAGGACTTCCGCGTCGGTTCACAAGACTCCCTGCCTGACCTCGAGGAGCCTTTGATCGTGCATCGATCACGGAGCCGCTACAGGGCTCAGGTTACGCCACGCAAGGTACACCCAGGTAGAATGGGTGTACCTTGAGTGACTAACTGACGACCGACCGAGCCGACGCGGGTTCTTCCACCTCGGTGGAGGACCCCGTGTTGGCTAGGTCGATCTAGACGCTTAATCCCACGTACGAGCTGCATCTAAACAAAACAAGAACTCTCTCTTTCACACACAAACATTCTACTCACTAACAACAAACACAACTCCAGCTTGTTCTGATGGAATAAAGCACTCAGACAGTTCCCTGTAGTGGGTCTTGACCGATCTATTACACGTCTGAACTCCGCGAGGAAGCCTCTCGCTTCCTCCTTAACATCCTGTGGGGTGAGTTGGCCTGTAGACAGACCAACAAACTCCGTGCTTGACTCACCACTGGCTGGATGGACTCACCCTCCATCCTTCGTTCCGGCTGGAGATCAGGTTTAGGCCGTGATCTCTTTCTTTGTCATGGGACAGGGAATGCAGTTTTCGGGTTTTGCCGCATCACTTTGAAGCCACCTTCTACTCATTCCTTTCAAATTTTCCCCTTCCCCTATCCACTCGTTTTGTTCAGTTTTTTCAGTGTTCAGTTTTTCGTGTTCTCTTTCTGTCCGCTTAGTTTTGTTGTTGTTTGGTTTTTGTTGTCCTGTACCTTTTTAATCTCACTAATAAAGTAATCTCCCCCAGGTACTGCCCTCTCTTATCCCCATTTTTAAATACCTTCACCTCGTCTCCTGACGCTTGTGACCACCACCTCACCCCTCACCCCTCACCCTCACTCATACCATATTCCTGCCATGGCGTTGACCCTCATCCTTATCCTTACCCTGACATCCCACTGGTTTCGGTTTCCGACACGTGGCGCTTGCTGCTAGTACTCGTGCCAGGACCACAAATCCTTTAGCGTAAGGGTTTGTGCGAGCCGAGGAAAGAAGCGTCACGGCCAGTGGAGTTAACCCAATCGTGGTGAGGCCGCCCGAGCCGCGCCCCTCCGGAAGACCTGCGGCCGAGGGAGAGAAATCTCCTCTCGACCCGGGCGGGAGTGGCCAGCCTCTGTGTGGCCTCACTCGAGCTTCATCCTGCTTCAGCGGTGATGGTTAGCCGAGGGACAGCTCTGGAGCCACGGTCGAGAGGCCGTGGCTCCGAGCATACCGCAGATGGTGCCAAAAACCTGCTAACTTCTCTCCCCCTCAGTTAGCCGAGAGGCTCCGTGTTCGCCATAGCGAGGCTCCACGCCCCGTGGGAAAAATGTTGTGAGGGGAGCCGCGCTCAAGGTCGTGGGGTATTCCCCCGCGCCACGAGTCGCGGCCTTGCCCCACCGCACGACCTCGCGAGGTACGGCCGCGCGGTGAACACGCGAGTCTGCCGATGGCGCTGGGCCCCTCGATCCTTTTCCTCTTTCAACAAACCCACTCCCAACTATTACCCCAAGTTTACCCCGCAGGCTGGGTGAAGCCCCGGCTCCTTCTTCTTCTCCTGAAATTCTTTTCCTCCTCCTTATCCTTCTCCTATCCTCACTCTTCCTTCCCCCCCTCTTCTTTACATTTTTAGTTTTTTTTTTTTTTTTAGTTTTAGGCGGAATCATCATTCTTCACTCAGCTGTTGACCTGACTATACTTGTACTCGGTTCCTCAAAATAACGAGATAAAAATCCAGTCTGGTTTCTTAACCTCTACACTAGCCCACTCCAAGTCTCCCGTGCCAGAGTAACGGTTTAGTGGCAGTTCTAGCGGTCAACCTGACTATAGCTCTGACAAACCGTCAGACACGAGAGACACCTTAGGCAGCCCTATTTGTCAACTCAACTGTAGTGCTAACAAAATGCCCTGGGTAGGAGTACCCACCAGCCCTGTAAGGCAATCTCCTAGTGTTTGGTGACACAACAACTCACCCTCTTCCAATTTGTCTTGAGCCAGCACGGAAGAGTATGGCTTATGAAATCAACATGGAACCAAATGTCGAACCATAGCATATCAGACCAGAGGGGGCCACCTCCGGACCCTCGCCGAGAGATCAGGAGGGCACATCAGCAACCCCGGACTGATGTGACAGATGCGACCAGGGGATCATATCAGCAGCCTCGGACTGGTATGGTACATGCGACCAGAGGAAAAACAATATCAAAAAGAACATTTAACATCTGCACCTACAATCCACGAACAATCAACGACCTTAATAACCACTCTTTACATACAATGCTCCA
>NC_091586.1:15212980-15217980 GCF_042767895.1 Penaeus vannamei
CCTTCCCCCCCCTCTCTCAGGGACGGTCCACTTCAATCGAAGCATAGGGCGGCCTCTAGGGCGATCACCTGTATTTAACTCACTGAAGAGAATTTTCTTTGGTAGTCTTGTGTCCTCCATACGCACCACATGACAAGAACATCTTTGGCGGTGTTTCATGGTCATGGCCTCGATGCTGGTGATGTTGGCTCTTTCAAGGACTGCTGTATTGGACACATAGTCGTTCCATTTGATTTTCATTATTGCTCTCAGTTTTTTCTGGTGGAATTGTTCCAGTTTTTTGAGATCCCTACAATAAAGGGTCCAAGTCTCACATGCATATAACTGGGTTGATACTATAATGGTGTTTATACCATTACCTTTGTATGGGTGGTTAAGTCTTTGTTCTTGAACACCCTGGTGGATAGTCTCCCATATGCTGTGTGGCCAGCCTGTAACCTGCTTTCGATTTCTTTGGAGGTTGTGCTCTGGGTGGAAAAGATGCTTCCCAGGTATGGGAAATGTTTGACGCATTCAATGGTGGTTCTATCCATGGTGATGTTAGTTACTGGTGTATTCTCCCCTGGTCTTGGTTGGGCCAATATCTTAGTTTTGGCCTTGTTAACTGTCAGGCCAAAACATATGTAGGCAGCATGGAAATTATCCACCGATTCTTGGAGCTCTGCTTGTCAGCGTTGTCATCTGCATACTGTAGTTCCGTCACATTGATGGTGTTGGTGTTGCAGTCTGAACTGAGTCTGGCCAGTTTGAAAATTCCTCCATCTAATCTGTATTTTATCTCAACCCCTGGGTTGTTGTGGGGTACTTCATATAGCATGGTAGCTAAGTATAAAGAGAAAAGGGTCGGCGCCATTACACATCCTTGTTTTAGTCCACATGTGATTGGGAAGGGGGCTGACAGGTTACTTAGATGGATTACTTTAGCTGTCATCCCATCATGTAGGGTTTTAATCATGTCAACAAAAGGCTCAGGGACTCTGAAGCGATTGAGGACAAACCACATGGCTGTTCTTGGTACACTGTCGAATGCTTTTTTGAGGTCATAGAAAATTAGGAATATGGATTTTTGCTGTTCTTTTGATTTTTCCTGTAGTTGGTGAGCACAGAAAATCATGTCTATGGTTCCCCTAGATGGGCAGAAACCACATTGGCAAGATTATTTCTGCTACAATTTGTAATCTATTTAGTAGGATCCTTGCCAAGATCTTCCCTGCAATTGATAGCAAGGATATCCCTCTATAATTCCCACATTCTCTTCTATCTCCTTTTTTGAAGATGGTGACAAGGAGTGCATCTTTCCAATCATTGGGAGCCTGTTTTTCTTCCCATGCTTTTAGTATGAGGGAATGAAGGCGCGTCTTCAGAACTAAACCTCCGTGGGTCAGGACCTAAGTAGGAATGTTGTCCAGTTCCGCGGCCTTCCCATGGCACATTTGTTTCAGTGCTGCATCAAATACTCGAAATGTTGGTGGAAGGGACGTCCATAGTTGGGGTGGGTGTTATGGTACATTTCGGAGGAAGTCTTGTTGGGTTGATGAGTTCCTGTTCAGGAGGGTGTTGAAGTGTTCTACCCAACAGTTCTAGATCTCGTAGTTTTTCGTGAGGATGGTGTTGTCCACTGCCAAAAGTGTCCCAGCTGCAGTGTGCTTGGGTCCAAGAATTTTCTTTGTGCCTTCAAAGAAGCTTTTAAGGTCCCTACTGTCAGCACAACCTTGTAGGTCTTCAGCCTTTTGTTGCCACCACTCATTTTGTATTTCACGAAGCCTGGCTTGACACTGTGACTTTGCTTGTGCATATTTAGCCATCTTTGGTTGGGAATTAGGGTCTTGGTCATTGGCTATTCGGGCTTTCCGTTTAGTGTTAATGAGGTCCTTACTATCTTTGTCGTTGTCGTCAAACTAATCCTGGTGCTGTTTGCTCTGATAGCCGATTATGGTTCTTGCAGTTTCATTGATGGCATCTTGTATGTTAGTCCATTCAGCGTCGACTGAAAGTTCTCTGGCTGGTAGGTTGTGCTGGATTGCTGCTTGGAAAGTTCGTGATGTAACAGGACCTTTTAATTTGCCAGTGTCATATCTTCTTCTGGCTTCATTTTGTTGGATGTTACGTGGCTTCCTTTTAATAGCTAGTTTTAGTTTTGTGATGAGTAGCCAGTGATCTGTCCAGCAGTCATCAGCTCCGGGCATGCTTCTTGTGATTAAAAGCTCATTTTTGTGTTATTGTCTGACAATGGCATAATCTAAGATATGCCAGTGTTTTGATCTAAGATGTTTCCAGGTGGTCTTAAATCGGATCTGGAGTGTGAACTGCGTGTTTGTGATGAACAGTTCCTGTTCAGCACAGAGGCCAAGGAGGAGGAGGCCATTATCATTGCAGTTTCCCATGCCTTGCTTGCCAATTATGTTGCACCAGAGTTCATGTTCTCGCCCCACTCTGGCGTTAAAATCCCCTAAGAGAAGGAGACGGTCCCCAGCTGGAATTTGGGATATGACGGTGTCAAGCTGTTGGTAGAAGGCACCTTTGACATGGTCTTCCGCATCTAGTGTTGGGGCGTACACTGATATTAGCGTGATGAACTGTTTTTTTGGGAGTGGTAGTCTTAGTGAGGTGATTCTTTCATTGATCGCATTTGGTGTCAGGTTATGGGCTTTTACTAACTGAGTCTTAACTGCAAAGCCCACACCCTGGGAGCGGTGGTCTTCCAAGTTTTTCCCTTTCCAAAAGAAAGTATATCCAGACCCAACTTCTGTGATTTGCCCTTCCCCAAGTATTTTAGTCTCACTGAGACTAATTCTGTTCGCTTTTCAGGGCGGTCTATGTCTCTGGCATCCATAAGGGTGCGCACACACCATGCACCTACTTTGAGGTACGTTTTATTATAATGTTTCCTTCTTTCACGGCTGCATATACATTGGGTCATTGGGTGCAGCTGCCCAAAGAATGGAATGGTGTGACCACAGATGTTTAGCCCACCTTTTATAGGGCCTTCCCCAGTTGGGGTGAGCAGCGGTACTCCTGAATAGGCCTGCTCAGTTACAGGTGCAGGACTGAGTCACAAGAAAAGTGGCCATCACACGCCTGCCGCCAGTGTGTAGGTCCGGGCAAAGAGCTTCTAGCTACACCAAGCCTACTCCCACCACCCTTGTCCCATCGCCACTGGTCTCCTTTAGGTAGGGTTAGGAGGAGAGGACGAGAAAGGAGATAAGGAGGGTGTTAGAGAGACAGTAGTTGAACTGAAAAGGCCGTTGGCGTGACTTTGTTTAGGGTGGACAACAATTTGCCAAAGTGATGCCCACACATTCTGGCTCCACTCCTTCCTCCGGTGGCACACAGGTGTGACGTACAAGACTGTGGTGTGGAGTTGCATCGGTCTGCCGATAATCTAGTCCACCAGATGGCATGGTTTTAATTCAGAGTTTTCACCTAGCCTTTACCTAAGGAGGCATACCCTACAAGGTAACAGGGGGGTCTGATTATACTGTCAGACACTCGGTAGCTTCCATGCATTCTGTAATAAAACAGGGGGGACCACAGGAAGATATATATATATATATATATATATATTTATATATATATATATATATATATATATATATATATATATATATTTTTTTTTTTTTTTTTTTTTTTTTTTTTTTTTCTTTTTTCTTTTTTTTATACATATATGTACATATACAAAAACATATATTATATATATATGCATGTATACTTTATATATATATATATATATATATATATATATATATATATATATATATATATATATATATATAACATATATATATATATATGTATATATATGTTTATATATATATATATATATATATATATATATATATATATATATGTTTATATATATATATATATATATATATATATATATATATATATATATATATATATATATATATATATATATATATATATATATATATATAATATATATACATATGTCTATATACATATACATTATATATATATATATATATATATATATATATATATATATATATATATATATATATATATATATATATATATAATATGTATATGTATATATACATATGTATATATTATATATATATTTATATATATATATATATATATATATATATATATATATATATATATATATATATATATATATATATATATATATATATATTTATATATATATATATATATATATATATATATATATATATATATATATATATATATAAGCATATATATATATATATATATATATATATATAAATATATATATATAAATATATGTGTGTGTGTGTGTATATATATCTATATATATGCAAGTAAATATACACACCCACACATACACACATTTCTCATTTTCACAAGAAGCACAGGCAAACATTGCAAAATCCACAAAGTTGTAGATATTTTATTTTTCTACAAAATGAGTCATATGTTAATTTTGGACATAGCTTGTGCACGGAATCCTTTGATCCAATCCTAAGGGTGGACATTTTTAGTTTTACTCATCTTTTCATTATTATTTTGGTATTAACAAAACAAGGTATAAATCATCTACATTGCCAATACGAAACAGATTCATAAAATCTTATGTATAGTGTAGACTGGTGGCAGTGATCTATAGCCCTACATTGATCTTTTTTTTTTAATTCTCAAAAATCCAATTCTACTCCTACTATAATATGCAGAAGCCATTTTTGAGAAGTCAACCTTACTTTTTTCTTTGGTGAATATCTTCCGAAGGTGACTGTTAAAACACCCAAATAGCAAGACCCCCCCTTAATGTTTTCAATCAGCGATTTTCGGCAGTCTTACCGAAATTGAATTAAATGCATTTTCAAGGAGTTCCTCGGCCCCTGGTTCTCCCCTGAAAATTTCAAGGCCTGACCGTTATTTTTTAGGTGGCAGCAGCCATTTTCGATGTCAACTTAAATATTATTTTCATGTTCCCTTAGAAAATCTGCAATTGTGACACAGTGATTAGAGATAATACAAAAATGAGATTA
>NC_091586.1:15270480-15272980 GCF_042767895.1 Penaeus vannamei
TCCAGGTACAGCAAACCAGCCCAGAACAGCAAGCACCAGCTGCTCACCGGCTGTCACCTGTTCCACCTGTTGCCACCTCGTCAGGATCTCCACATGCTCCCATTACTGCTCTGGTCATGGGTAAACCTACGATACCCAGCCCTCCTCAGCTACAGTCCGACGTCACCTACCAACTGTTCCGTCAGTGGCGTCGCAAGTTCGAGGACTATTCTTTGCTAATGGGCCTCAACAGTCTACCCCCAGCCACACAACACATATACCTCTGCACATGTGTTTCGCTGGAAGTTCAGCGGCTGCTGCATTACACTCTGGCAATACCTCCTGACTCATCCATGCCAGTAGTCCAAGTCCTCGACGCTTTACAGCAGTATTTCCGCAACTCGCAGAACGAAGCCCTACGACGCCAGGAACTTCTTTCCTGCAAGCAAACGCCTGGTGAGCCCTTCTCTGCCTTCTACGCCCGCATGAAGGACTTAGCTGACGAAGTTGAACTCTGCACAGGGGATCGCACTACCTGTGCTGCAACACAGCTTAAGATGATTCTTTTGATGGGTGTGTGTGAAGAGGAACTCGTGCAGTGCCTTTTCTCCCTCGACAGCCAGGCATCTTTAGATGACTTTGTCACCTGCTGCAGAACCTTTGAGTCCTCCAGGGCCGCTGCATCTGCTATCGTTGCTGCCCCCAGCCAACTCAACATCCTCTCTTCATATAAGAGGAACCAGCGCCACCAGAAGATGACAGCTACGACCAAGCACACGCCTCAACGCTGTCAGTCTCCACCGTTGACCAAGGACTCGCCTGCCTCCTGTAGGTCTTGTACCTGTCAACATGCCGTGGGACATTGCCCAGCAAAAGATAGTACCTGCCCAAATTGTGGGTACAAGGGTCATTGGCACCATACGCCCCGGTGCCCAGCAAAGGGCTCTGAATGCACCTTTTGCCACAAACAGGGCCACTTCGCCAAGTGCTGTAACTCTACCAGGACTTATACCAACCAGACTCATAGAGCACATAGAGTGTCCACCGGCAGGACCCCCGAACCAGTTAATGTCGCCCTGTCATATGGCTCAGATTCCTCCCAACTGCTGATGCTACCTGACACTGGAGCTGATATCACAGTGATTGGCTCAAAGCACCTGGACTCCTTGGGAATACCCAGATGCAATCTTTCACCCTCGCCTGTGACTGACGTCCTCACAGCAAATGGGTTGTCCATGATTCCAGCTTTGGGTTGTTTCAAGACCACCCTCCAGCTCGGTCAAGCGTCCTGCAAGGCCATTGTCCACGTTCACGAGGGCATCCAGACGCCTCTGCTCTCGTATGGCCACTGTGTGGACCTAGCCATCGTCTCTACAGATTTCCCAAAGCCCATCCTCTCTGTGACCCATGTCAACAGATGTGCACAGCAGATGTCTGTCTCGGCAATGTCGTCCCCCACTGCTGCTCGGACCTACCTCCTACAACACTTCAGCGACGTCCTTGTGTCTAAGACTAACCTCCAGACTACGCCACTGAAGAAGATGTCTGGCCCACCAATGAGGATCCACCTTCAGCCAGGTGCGACACCCTTTGCCATACACACGCCTAGACCTAAACCTTTCGCCTACTGGGACCAGGTCAAGGAGGAACTCGATTCCCTGGTGCAGCAAGGGATCATTTCGCCTGTCGGTGCCATCCGATGGTCCTGGTACCTATGCCTGGCAATGGTGTACGCATCACAGTGGACCTCACATGCCTGAACTCCCAAGTGTCCAGGCCTACACACCCGTCGGCCTCACCCGCTGACGCTATCCGCACCATCACTCCATCTGCCAAGTTATTTACTAAGGCAGGTGCATTGCATGGATATTGGCAAATGGACCTTGTGGAGGAAGACCGTCACCTCACGACGTTCATAACACCTCACGTGCGCTACTACCACTGCAGAGGACCTATGGGATTTGCCGCTACTGGGGATGCCTACTGTCTTCGTGGAGACCTGGCTCTGCAAGGCATCACCAATTGCCTAAAGGTAGTGGATGGCATCCTCCTCTTCGACAATGATTTACCGACTCACCTCTGACGAGTTTTCCAGATGCTATCCAGGTGTTGCGCCCATGGCATAACCTTAAGGACGAGTTCATGGTAGCCACCACCAAGGTCAGTTTTTGTGGATATAACATCTCACCAGAAGGCATCACTGCAGACCCTGAAAAGGTTGCAGCCATACGAGACTACCCTACACCCTCCAATATTACGGACCTTCAGGCGTTCATGGGTCTTGTGAATCAGCTGGCTGACTTCTCACCAGAGATTGCGGCCACTGCCCAGCCTCTCCGCCCTCTGATGTCACCAAAACGGTCCTTCACTTGGACCCCAGACCATGACCAGGCATTTGGGAAGGTCAAGGCTGCCCACCTATCGCCCCCAGTCTTGGCTCCTTTCAACCCGAAACTGCCAGTGACTCTACAAACTGACGCCTCTCGCCTCTATGGTCTGGGATACGCCCTATTTCAGGAAC
>NC_091586.1:15362129-15374629 GCF_042767895.1 Penaeus vannamei
TCGCAACCGTTTCAGCCTGAAGCGTTGAGGCATTGTCAGTGACCCTAATGGATGCTGTGGTATCCTTTGTTGCAAATCCGGCGCCAGCAGTATGGTTTATTGGATCCACGGATTCGTCCGTGTAGTAAGTTATACTACCCGGCGGAGTTATTTGTTCAATGACCCTTTGTGCTTGTGCCTTTAGGCTAGGCATCGAATATTGATCTTTTCTCATTGTGAGATTTAGAATTGAAAATTCGATCGTTTCGTTTGCCCACGGCGGGGGTTCTTTGTAATCAGGGTGAGGGGAGTCCATACCCTTGGCAAGCAATGAATCTTTTAGCTGAAAGCGTATCAAAACTCTGGCTGTATGTGTGAGCCAGGAATTGTCCGCAAACAACTGGTAATCTTGTTGTAGGCGTCTGAGAACTCTTTGTCTTAGGAGTTTGTGGGTGCCTGCAGGACCTTGGAAAGGAACTGTGCTGCCATTAGATCAATTCTGGTGTCCATGGACGGTAAATCAGCTTCCATGAGGAGGTTGATGACCTTTGTCCACTTAGGTGCACCTAGAATTATCCTGGCTGCTTCGTTTTGTATTGTTTCTAGTTTTTCTTTTAATGTTGTGCTGGAAGCAATGAGGGCGACAGATGCATAGTCAATAATAGGACGGACAGCATGTACATAGAATGATCTTAGTACTTTGTATCCTGCTCCTATGTGTCTCCCTATCATGACTTTCATGACTGACAGTCTTTCCTTGGTTCTGTCAAGCAGGTATTGGATCTCCTTTTTGAAAGTGAGTGTGTGTCCTATCCATACACCAAGGCATAGATAGTCCTTCACCCATTCCAGATCCATACCCTGTATAGTGAGTTTTTTGTTTCTGACATTGGTTCTCAGTGCCATTGCTTTGGATTTTGCTGCTGATATTTTTAGACCCATCCTACAACACTCTTTGGACACCAGGTTCAGACAACGCTGAGCTCTAGTAAGGCAGTGATTGCCAGAGGCTATGATAGCCAAGTCATCTGCATAAGAGATGATCTTGCATCCCTCTGGCAGGTGAATGTCGAGTATGTTGGACATGAGGGTATTAAACAGGGCTGGACTAAGAACCCCTCCCTGAGGAGTTCCATTTTCAAGTGGCATGTGCTGTGAAAGGTGGCCTTGAAATCTGACATTTGCTGATCTATTTTTAAAATAGCTATCCAGGCCAAGAGTCTGCCTTTGACTCCTTTGTGGATTAGGGTCTCTTGAATGGCAAGCGGACTTGCCAGTTCAAAAGCCTTCTCCAGGTCAAGGAAGACAACCACGGCAGGCGAGGTGCAGATTGTGCTTAAGAGTGTGGAAATGCTGTGAGCAGTGCTCTTACCCCTTGTGAACCCGTGCAGGTGTTCATGGGGGGGACCCGTTTTCCATCGGAGCCTGTTGAGTACCATCTTCTCAGCTGTTTTACCCAGGCAGCTGAGAAGAGAGATGGGACGGTACTTGCCAGGTTCCTTTGGTTTTGGGATGGGAACTATTGTGGCTTGTTTCCAGCTCTGGGGCACCGTGGCTGTTTGCCAGGATTTGTTGATAACCTGCAAGAATGCAAGTTCTCCTGCAAGGCCTAGATGCGAAATGATGGGGTGAGAGATCCCATCAGATCCCGGTGCTGACCCAGAACTGGATTTGTATGATTTTCTTAGTTCCCTAAGAGAGAACAAGGCATCCGTTTCATCAGCTTCGAGTGCCTTGTCTCTTATGAGAGCAAGTCTTTCTGGATTTAAGTTTTGTTGTTTTTCTCTTATCATTGGAGGCAGATTGTTGGTGCTGGTTCTGGCAGAGAACTCAAGCACCAATCTGTTAGCCTCTGATTGTGGGTCATGATGAGTGCATTTCGGGGCTTGGCGGCTTGTCGCTTGCCTGACCCGTTTCCACAACTCTGTAAGGCTGGTCTTGTGCCCAAAAGTTTGGCACCATTCCAGCCATTTTTCTTGCCTTACTCTGTTGGCAGTTTCCTTGGCATCCACGACAGCTTCCCTCAACAGGGCCAGATTGTCGGGAGATCTTTGCCATCGGAAGTTTTTTCTACACATATTAACCGTGTGGTTGACCTCTTTGATCTCGTCATTATAGTACCAGGTTCTGGACCATGGGCGAGTTTTGGGGATGGTTTGTGAGGCTGCCTGTTTTATGGCCTGGATTAGCCTTGCCTCTAGCACATCCACGTTTTCATTATTGTTATTGGGTTCATTGTCTTTCAGACATCGAGCCAAGCCTTCCTGGAAGGCAAACCAGTTGGCCTTGTCTGTTTTCCATTTAGGAATGTGATGTGGTCTTTGGGCTGGACCTGCATCCATTAGTGTGGTGACTATGCCGTAGTGATCACTAGTAACCGTATCATCGACACACCACCGAATTCTCTCCACCATTGTTGCAGTGGCAAAGGTAAGGTTTAGGACCCCTCCCTTCACATGCGTTGGTTCTTTGGTGTTGAGAAGAGCGATCTCCGGGAATGTCTCAAGCACTTCTGCTATGTGAATGCCTGCCGCGTTCGGCCTTTTGCAGGGATTCAGCATGGCCATGTGTGCATTGAAGTCTCCCCCTATGATCACTCGGTCTTGTGCTACAGTAGCACAGACCTGGTTTAGATCTAAGCTCTCACACAGTGGTTTGCTATAAATATTATATATTTTTATAGGGCCCCCAGGTAGCTGAATCTCAACTCAATAGATTCAACACCATCTCCACAGTGCGGCGGGTTGGCTATTAGGGAGCACAGGATAGCTTCTTTTACCAGGGTCATTAGGCCTCTAGCACCATCCAGGTTTGGAGTGGTGAAGGCATGATATCCTGAGAAGCACACAGATCCCATAGTTAGTGTCTCCTGGAGCATGACGACGTCAATGCTCCTTGCTCGCACAATTGACTGGAGAAAGGAGTTCTTGCTTTTATAGCTACAGATATTCCACTGCAGTATGCTTAGATTGTGTGCCATGATGGTTACTCAGTGTCACTTGCTTCAGCTTCAGATGCCCCAGTGCTGGTGGCATCAGATAGACACAGATCCTCGTTGATTGAGGATTGTACAACTTCCTCTAAGTCAGACACTCCGGTTAAGGCTCTATCGAGGGGTGTAAGGCCTAGGTTGGAAGTGCCACCTCGGGTCAGAGGACGAGACTTTGGCTGTACAGACTCGGCCTGCTGCACAGTTTCAGCCTGTCCTGACAAACTAGCTGGGGTTTCATGTAATGTTTCTCTTGAAGCTAGCCTGCCATCCAAGAATTTAGGGAGGGGAGCGCTGCTCGTTATCGGTTTGGAGGCTTCTAGCTTCCTTCCCTTCAGAGCTGCCACAGTTTGGGTCATAGCCGTCATTGCGACCTGCACTGCTTTCTCCGCCTCCTCACTGGTGCTCCCCAAGGCTGTTGCTACTGCAGAAACTACAGCACTCAACAGGAGAGTCATATCTTTCTCGTCAAAGAAAAGATTATCATCTACTGGGGGGACCATTGCTGTGGACTTTGAACCTTTTTCCCTTTGGTTCTTTTTTGTGGTTTTGCCACTAGCAAGCTTGGGGAATTCCTCTCTGTTAGAGGTATCCAATTTTCGCTGTGGGGGCGACTCCTTCCTCTTAGGAAGTCGGGGAGTCTTTTCTTTTTGGTTTTGTTTTTTGTTTTTTCTCCAGACGTAGGTGCCTGGGGGCGCAGGGACAAAGTCAGGACGCTTTTTGGCCTGCTCCTGCTTTTTAATCAATGCCTGTTTCCTGACAGAGCAAGCCAGGTTCCAGGCATGATGCTTTTTGGCACAGTTTGGATACTTGGCTGTTGTGTCCTTCTAGCCGTCTTTGTGTGCCTTTATACACACTTCGGTTTCGTACGCCTCGCTGCATACACCACATTTGGCTTTGGCCTTGCAGTTGGCCTGGTGATGCCCAAATTTCTGGCACGTGAAACACTTCAAGGGCTCTGGCACATATGTCCTGAGCTTGTATGAGCCCCAGTTACCCAGATCAAGGGTGGTGAATGGGGCTCCCTTGAGGATAACCAGGACTTGCCTGGTTGGAGACTTCCCTTTGGTCATGCGGGAAGCCTCCACCATTTGTGGGAGAGATGTGATCACCTCCATGTCGAACCCTAGTGGAAAGCCAAGTAGCACCATCTTGGACTTTTTCTCTTGGGAGGTCAGTGGTGAGATACACACCTTTCTCCCGTCTTTTAGCACCTTGATTTCCTGCAGGCAGTTCATGGTGGCTTTGTCTTTGGGGGCAATGATCATGCCCTCATCTCTAGAGAGATTCGGATTGATAGCCTTACATTTCTTTCCTTCTCCAGTGCCCTTACCAGCTGGTATGCATTGTCGAAGTCTTCAGGTTTTTTTTTGTACCTTAAACCGCGTTAGTTGACTTGGGGTGTGCTCTGCCTCTTCTTCAGAGTCAGTTTCCACCCTTCGTCGCTTCACACCTCCCCTTTGCAGGGGTTTAAGGCCTTTGGAAGTGGGGCAGCTGGTCTGGCTGGTTCAACTGGAGCCCCTTCTTGACTGAGGGAGTTCTGAGGGGAGTTCAGGTTTCCCTCAGTCTGGTGTGAATGGATAGACTTTGTGGTTGGTGTTTCTGTCTTGTCCTTGCTCGGTTCAGCAGGCCGGACACGTTCAGCCTGCTTTTGGTTTTTCTTTCGCCCCCCTGCAGCCTTGAAAGGCTCCAGGGTGACTGCCATGGTCTGATTCATTTTGTGGTCATTTAGGGAGTTGGAAACAGATTGGTCCCCTTTCGGGGATTATCTTTATACCTACTCTCAGGGTGAGGTCTTAAGAAGGGCCTCAAAAAAAAGCTCTGATCCCTACACTCGACCCTTCAGCACCATAGGACAGGAGATCCCCCTGGGTAGGCTGAACTCGGAGTTTTGGTGTGGTAAACGCTCTGCACCCCAATCCTGCTAAAAGGGGGGTGTGATCACGTCACCGCAGCCCAGGCGAATGTTGGAAATCAACGTTTCCCGCAGGCCCAGGCTGCACCAGGAAGTCAGAAGAAGAGGGCAAGAGGTAGGCACCAAAAAGTCGCCCTTGGTGCGTGGCCACAAACTATGTCCAGGACCAGAGGGTCCAGACCTAGTTTGTAACCTCGCTCTCCAAGGGAGCAGTAGTGGGGCACTTACTACAAGAGAAGGCCTGGCCAATTGTCGCGGCGAACCACGAGAAATTGGCGGAGCTCTCTGTGTAGTTTGTTGTCAAAGAGTATCAAAATCAAGCTCAAGTCTGGTGGCTTTTGCTCTGGAGGATCACGCCAAGTGGGTGACAATAATGCCTCGCTAATTGGGTGATCTCTCTCTGCACACCACAGGGGAGAGGGGCTGTGAAGTGTATACACCACAGGGGAGAGGACCTGTGTGTGTATTGTATTGTATATGTATGCATATATATGGATATACATATATATTTTCACAACGAGATCGCCTTGATCGGTCGCTGTCGGTTTCCTGAGCCGCTACACTGCGGTTGTAAGTTTCGTCGCTCAGGACCTCAGGACAATGCCAGGGTAAGCAATGGCAACTCCTTGCCTTCTTTTCGCATGCCAGTCATGGTACAGTGCCTTCAGAAGGGAGCTCATGGCAGCATACTCCGTGGTGAGGCATTTCCAGCCGTGGAGGCTAAGGAATTCCACAAACGGACCACAAACCCCTCACCTTCGCCTTATACTCGAGGATCCGCGGCCAATCCCCTCGTGAGGAGCGCCACCTGGACTTCATTTCCCAGTTCACGAGGGACATCCGCCACATTCGGGGCTCGGACAATGAGGCCGCCGATGCTCTGTCGAGGGTGACCATATCTGCTGCGACTTTCGCCGACGACGCAGTGGACTACCATCTAGTAAGCAGAGAGCAACGCCAGGACACGTCCTTGACTCCACTCCTAGAGGGCCAGACTTCCCTCTACCTTGAGAAAGTCAGAATCCCGAACTCCTGCGACGTCTCCCTCGGCTACCCTCGCCCATACATCCCGCCTTCCCTCTGCCGGCGATTCTTCGATGCCTACCACCAGCATCGCGGCATCCGGGCCACCCAACACCTCATCCGCAGCAAGATCGTCTGGCCCGCCATCAACAAGGACGTTCGGCAGTGGTGTCGTTCCTGTATCGAATGCCAAAGAAACAAGATCCACAGGCACACCAAATCCCCCCTCCAGACCTTTCCTATTCCAGACAGTAGGTTCCAACACGTCCACATAGACATAGTGGGACCCCTGCCCATGGACGACGGCTACATCTACATCCTGACGATGATCGACCGCTTCAGATGGCCCGAGGCTACGTCAATCCGCGACATCACCGCAGCGACAGTCGCCAAGACCTTCTTCAATACCTGCATCTCCCGCTTCGGCACCCCAGAAATCGTGACTACAGACCGCGGCGCCCAGTTCGAGTCCGAACTTTGGCGCCACCTAATGATCCTGCTCGGGTCCAAAATAATCAGGACGACTGCCTACCACCCCTGCGCCAACGGCATGGTTGAGCGACTCCACCGGCATATGAAGCAGGCCCTAACATCATCCTCCCCTAACAGGAGATGGGTCGACCAACTTCCTCATGTCCTCCTCACCATCCGGACGTCGTTCAAAGAGGACCTGCAGTGCACCAGCGCAGAAATGGTCTACGGGACAACGCTCGCCCTCATTGCAGATTTCCTTGTCACAGCCAGCAACTTCGAACCCGGGAACTTCGGCAAACAACTCGGGTACACAGCCGACCGACGAGACCCACCCGACAGCAGTACATATACATGCCTCCAGGACTCCAGGATTGCTCTCACGTCTTCGTGAGAAAACATCCCAGACCTCCTCTCTGTCCTCCGTACGAGGGTCCATCCCCAGTCATCCGAAGAGGCGACAAGACGATCACCATCCGCCGCCCAAAGGGAGAAGGCACCTTGACCATCGACCGCGCCAAACCCGCACACCTGCAGCAGCCCTTCAGGATCGCCAAAGTCCGTTTCGCGACCGCGAAACTAAAGGGGGAGTGCTGTAGCAGTTCCTGATTGGCCATCAATCTAGAACCGCACCTGACCTGTGATTGGCCGACCCCTGCTTCGGGACCGCCCTAATCGGCTGAGCTAACATCGCCGGTCAGGTACTTAAGCTGCCGGACCTGAGGTGGAATCATCATTCGCCACACGTCTACTGACCTGACATTACTTGTGCTTGGCTCATTAACAATAAAGAGATAAAATCCAGTTTGGTTTCTTAATGTATATTGTGTAAATAGTGCTTTCCATATATTCCTCTCGTATGTTTCCGCCGGTATTTCACTGTTAACCTGGCCTATCTGATCATGCCCTACAAGCGAACCCTGACATATATATATACATTGTAAGGGTTCTGTGAGCCAGAGGAACCCCGATAGGCGGCTTAGGGGCCAGAACTGGGCCCCGTTCGGTCCCTCCAAAAAGAACGCTATATCCCCTGACAGATTTTAGGTTGGGTACCGGTGCAAGGATTTGCGTTGGGCAATAAAGAAGTGGACACAAGTAGTTTCAAATCAGAGATATTATTTATACTGATCATTAATTAAATGTCATATTAAAATAATAACTGGAAATACCCATAGCAAGATTAAATATGAGTATAACATTCAAAATCAGGACAAAAGTAATTCAGGTCAGTTCATTATAGATGTTGAGATCAGGTTAAAGTTCATTCAATGGCAGAAAAGGTTCATTGAAGACATCACTAAGTAAATAAAGATTGCGTTCGTCCCAGCTCCTAACTGTGGCAAGTAATACATGTGGGAAAGCTCATTTACCACCTTTGTTGTGTTTTCCTTCCGGCTGGGGTACTCCAGGACGACTCTCGGGAAAGGGTAGTGACCACACCAAAAGCCCAGCTGACACTCTTTATTTTTGTAAAAGGACGGGGTTTGAACCCCACATACAGGGCATATAGTTTTAGATTTCATTCACCCGAGAAAATCAAAGTGTTTAATAAAAGTAGATTACTAAAACAAAAGAAAAGGAATCATAAAATAAATATCAGTAATAAAAATAAAATAACTAACCACATAAGATACATAATAAAATTAAAACGATATACAACAGAATACAAAGGTGCATGGACTACGCTAGGCTTTTAAGAAATAAAATAAAAGCAAAAGTGAATCAAAAGTCTCGGGTGAAGTGGGCATAAAATGGCAAACTAAAACGTAAAATAGAAAACATAAAAAATGTGGGAGGAAGCCAGCTGCATAAATAAAATGCGAAACCAAAGCGGTCGCAGCGAAGGCCTAAGGGAACGCCTTCTAAAAACAAACATGTAAACAAAGGGGTTGCCTGCTAGTGATTAAAATAACAAAAATGAAAAGTTCGATAAAAATAATTACGTAAAATCTAAGGTTATGCAGCTGACAACCCGTACAAAATCAACTAAAAATAAAATGACATACAAAATAAAACATCAAGCGCAATAAAACCGATAATGAAATAACAATAGCGTGAGCGGTGTGCTATATAAAAACAGTGCAAGCCTCATTGGGGCTAATAAGAACAAAAACGAACAGAACAAATGATAAAACTGGTAAAACCATAAAATAAGGAACACGAAAGCTAACGGAAGGCATACTGAATACCATACCATGAGCCATAGACGAAATCATCCCCCGAATGTAAATCCCCGTGTATGTGCAGGTATGTATGTACGTGTGTAGAGTCAGACGGCAGTGGTGAGTCACCATTTGGACCTGTAGGAAAAGGTTAAGGAAGAACAGGAAGGAAGGGGAGGACTTAGGAAACTTGGGCGAAGAGAGTAAGGAAAACCTCAGGTACGTGAGAATTAGGGGGTGAGGATGCGTGAGAGAAGGGAGACGGGGTGAGGATGCGTGAGACGGGAGACGGGGTGAGGATGCGTGAGAGACGGGAGACGGGGTGAGGATGCGTGAGAGACGGGAGACGGGGTGAGGATGCGTGAGAGACGGGAGACGGGGTGAGGATGCGTGAGAGACGGGAGACGGGGTGAGGATGCGTGAGAGACGGGAGACGGGGTGAGGATGCGTGAGAGACGGGAGACGGGGTGAGGATGCGTGAGAGACGGGAGACGGGGTGAGGATGCGTGAGAGACGGGAGACGGGGTGAGGATGCGTGAGAGACGGGAGACGGGGTGAGGATGCGTGAGAGACGGGAGACGGGGTGAGGATGCGTGAGAGACGGGAGACGGGGTGAGGATGCGTGAGAGACGGGAGACGGGGTGAGGATGCGTGAGAGACGGGAGACGGGGTGAGGATGCGTGAGAGACGGGAGACGGGGGGAGGATGCGTGAGAGACGGGAGACGGGGGGAGGATGCGTGAGAGACGGGAGACGGGGTGAGGATGCGTGAGAGACGGGAGACGGGGTGAGGATGCGTGAGAGACGGGAGACGGGGAGAGGATGCGTGAGAGACGGGAGACGGGGTGAGGATGCGTAAGAGACGGGAGACGGGGAGAGGATGCGTGAGAGACGGGAGACGGGGTGAGGATGCGTGAGAGACGGGAGACGCGGAGAGGATGCGTGAGAGACGGGAGACGGGGTGAGGAGGCGGGAGAGACGGGAGAGGGGGTGAGGATGCGGGAGAGAGGGGAGACGGGGGGAGGATGCGTGAGAGACGGGAGAGGGGGTGAGGATGCGTGAGAGACGGGAGACGGGGGGAGGATGCGTGAGAGACGGGAGACGGGGGGAGGATGCGTGAGAGACGGGAGACGGGGTGAGGATGCGTGAGAGACGGGAGACGGGGTGAGGATGCGTGAGAGACGGGAGACGGGGGGAGGATGCGTGAGAGACGGGAGACGGGGTGAGCATGCGTGAGAGACGGGAGACGGGGTGAGGATGCGTGAGAGACGGGAGACGGGGTGAGGATGCGTGAGAGACGGGAGACGGGGGGAGGATGCGTGAGAGACGGGAGACGGGGTGAGGATGCGTGAGAGACGGGAGACGGGGTGAGGATGCGTGAGAGACGGGAGACGGGGGGAGGATGCGTGAGAGAGGGGAGACGGGGTGAGGAGGCGTGAGAGACGGGAGACGGGGTGAGGATGCGTGAGAGACGGGAGACGGGGTGAGGATGCGTGAGAGACGGGAGACGGGGTGAGGATGCGTGAGAGACGGGAGACGGGGTGAGGATGCGTGAGAGACGGGAGACAGGGTGAGGATGAATATATGTGTGTGTGTTTGTGTATGTAAATATATATATATATATATATATATATATATATATATATATATATATATATATATATATATATATATATATATATATATATATATGTATGTATATATATATAATATATACATATATACTTATATATACATACATATATATGTATATGTATATGTATATATATGTCAGGGTTCGTTTGTAGAGTATATATATATATTATAAATGTATTATGTGTATATATGTAGAGGTACTGGCGGAATCACCTGCTTTGGCTTTCCAGCAATCTGGCAAGTTTTACGAAACTGCGACATTTGAAAATAAATCCAAGCCAGTAAAAATATCGGAGAATCTTATCTAAAGTCTTTTTAACACCCAGGTGCCGTCCCGTATGGTCATGAACCAAGCTTAAGACGCCATTTCTATAATATTGAGGGATTACTACCTAAGAAAGCACATTCCAAGGTTCATCACTAGGAGCATCTATAGGTCTATATTTCCTCATGAGTACATCTGACCGTACAAATATGAATCTCAGCCTCACGGACAAATTTACTAAACAATGGTACTAGAGTATGATCAGATTTTTGAGCTTCTGCTAGCAATGTGTGTTACAGGAATATCACTAAAATCTCTATATCTACCTCTCCCTGTTACGTATACCACTGGCAGGAGTCTTTAGAATACAAGGAGCCGACCTCGTACCGTTTCCATCTACATTTTCGTGAAACAACTTACTCAAACCATTTCCCAACTCAGCATCGCCAGCCTTATCTTGGTTCGCCTCTGGCATTTTTTGTGATTGGCTTCAAGTGACGGCAAATCTGGAATTTGGTTCTTCACCTCAGCTGCAGGTTCAGAACATACAATAGGGTCAGGCACAATTTTACGACCACCAAGGTCGTTTCCCATAAGAAATGATACCCCAGAAATAGGCAAAGTTTCCTGTACAGCAACAGTAACTGGCCCAGAGTATAAATCAGAATTCAAGTACAAACGGCACAAGGGCACAGTGATAGATCCACCAATGCCCTTTATAATAATATTCTCCCCAGTGCAATAAAGTGGCATGGCTTTTTGCAATAATGGCAAATATTAACTTTACCAGATCCCATGAAACTCTTCCCTGAACTAAACTGATTAACTGAAGACATTGAGAATTAACCTGGACCGTAGACTAATCATTTACTTTCTTTTTAGACTGATGAATTAAATGGTAGTTTTCAGATAGAGCAGCAGCTCTTTCTAGTGTTATAAATTTTCTCTCACAAAGATAAGTTCTAGTTTCGGCTGGAATACCTCTCAAAAATTGCCCCAAATCAAGTAGTTCACACAGTTGATCATACGTCGTTACACCACTGGATTTTAGTAATTGACCTCGAGGTTTAAGGAGAGAATGAGAATATTCGACAAAATTTTGATTTTGTTCTTTAAACATGTTTCGAAACTTAGATCTATAAAATTCTGGAGTAATCTGATAGGCTTTAAGAACTGCCTCCTTAACAAGTTCGTAATTAGTCTGTTGTTCATGTGACATGGCAATATAAGTAGATCTCGCTTTCCCTTTAAGTACGCTCTGCACTAATAAAGGCCAATACTATTTTGGCCAAGGCAAACGTGTAGCCACTCCCTCAGACTAAAGAAAAAATTCTTCTGGATCATATTCATCAAAAAGATGAATGTTTTGTTACTTTCACTACATAAAATTTACTTTCTACTTCCCTTTCTCTTAACTGAGATTATCTCACTAGAAACTCCATCTGAAACTTCCTTTCCTTATCTTTCTCTCTCTCGGTCTTTCAAATGATCTCTTTCTAATTCTATTTCCACCATTTCAATTTCCGTATTAGATTTTCTCTCACACAAGTCAAGTGCTTCAGCGCCTATAATGTCGCCATCAACAAGAGCTTTAATTACAGTTAATCTAATATCTGCTTTTTCCAAGATACCGAAATATGTACAACATAACGGTCAGCAAGTTGTTTCCAGTCATTTTTCAGATTACAAGTCTTCAAATAATTGAATAGATGGCCTAGAAACAAATTCGTCAATATTTAACTCAGACATCTTTGACTGCCAGTAGAAAATCAAATATACGTATGATCAACCGTATTTTAAATTATTAGCCCTTCCTTTTTGTAACCTATTTAAACAAAAAGTATATTTACGCACTCATCATCCACTATCCAATATGTACTAGACCAATTCTATCATGCCGTATAATTTAATTAATTCCAAAAGAAAACGTTCATTGTATTGCTTTCGTGGGAATATCACAGCGATGGTGGGAAAATTACTTAACTACACCTGCGATCATTTGACGGTAGTTTAAGTGTTTCGCTATTCCCATTCATTCATACATTCGTTGTACTCCGTG